>NW_026294540.1:19985777-19988513 GCF_007827085.1 Peromyscus californicus insignis
TACATTTTTTTTTTTTTTTTTTTGGTTTTTTGAGACAGGGTTTCTCTGTGTAGCTTTGCGCCTCTCCTGGAACTCACTTGGTAGCCCAGGGCTGGCCTCGAACTCACAGAGATCCGCCTGCCTCTGCCTCCCGAGTGCTGGGAACATTTTTCTTCGTGGCTGAATAATACTCTGTGCTGTGGGATGTCATTCTGTATGCTGTGAATATGTGTTGCTCTGATTGGTTGATAAATAAACCACTGATTGGCCAGTAGCCAGGCAGGAAGTATAGGCAGAGTAAGCAGAAGAGGAGAATTCTGGGAAGAGGAAGGCTGAGTCAGGAGTTGCTGCCAGACACAGAGGAAGCAAGATGACAAGGCAGAACTGAGAAAAGGTACCAAGCCACATGGCTAAACATAGATAAGAATTATAGGTTAATTTAAGTGTAAGAGCTAGTCAGTAATAAGCCTGAGCTAATGACCAAGGAGTTATAAATAATATCAAGCCTCTGAATGATTATTTTACAAAAGGCTGCAGGACTGTGGGTGAGAGATTTGTCCTGACCATGGGCCAGGTGGGACACAGGAAAACTTCCAACTACACTTCTCATTTTCTGTTTCTAGGCTATTTAGTTTCTTCCCATGAGACAATCTGTGATACAATTTTCTTCATGGCTGAATAACACTCTGTGACATGGCCCAGTGGGATGGACTCATCTTTTGGGCTGCAACGCTGCCATCTGACATGTGGGCCCTGGTGCACCCCTAAGACTGTGAAGGTCCTTGAAGGCATAAACCAGCTTAGAAACAGCCATGATAACCAAGAGGCTGTCTTCACCAACGGTGCCCAACCTCAGGTACCATACTATGGGACAAGAGCCCAATTGCTGAAAGTGGAACAGGCCAGGCATTGTAGCACACACTTTTAATCCCAGCATCAGGAGGCAGAGGCAGGGGGATCTCTATGGGTTTAAGGCCAGCCTGGTCTACAGAGTGAGTTCCAGGACATCCAGGGTTGTGTAGAGAAACCCTGACGAAAGAAAGAAAGAGAGAGAGAGAGAGAGAGAGAGGAGAGAGAGAGAGAGAGAGAGAAAGGGGGGGCAGGTAGTGATGGCAAACACCCTTAGGGAGGAAAAGGCAGGCAGATCTCTGAGTTCAAGGACAGCCTAGTCAAATAAAGTGAGTTCCAAGATGGCCAGGACTGTTATACAGAGAAACCCTATCTCAAAAAAAAAAAAAAAAAAAAAAAAAAAGGAAATATTTTTTTAAATAACCTGGGAGTTTCAAAAGAACACAGTAACTCTCTAGCAACTGTTATTAAAGAAAATGGTACTGAAGAAATGCCTGACAAAGAAGTTAAAAATGTTTTAGTTTACTTATCTGGTATGTGTTTTAGCTAAACTAAGAAAAATAAGGGAAGACTAAAATCGAAGATGAAAAGGGATGCATTACAACAGACCCCGAAGAAATGCAAAAGGACGTTTAGATAGATAGATCCAAGATGGCAGATTGCAGCACTCGGCACTCGCCAGTTTCTCCTGCAGGTGAAACCAAAACAACTGGAGAACAGCCAAAAAAGTTCAGACAAGCTTGGGGAAGCTCAAGAGACCTTAGACAGCGGGACATCGGGCTCCCCAGAACTGATTACGCAGCCACACAGCAGAGAACATGGTCAGAGATGAGAGCGCGCCTGAGCGAACCCAGCACAGGAGTGATGCTGTGCTGAAATGTACTTCAGCACACAGTGATTGTGGGATCTCCACAGAAATCTGGCTCTCGGGAGGTTGTGTGTTCTCCAAAACCATACTTACAGTGACGTAATGGGGAACCATCTTGGGAAGATCCTGAACTTGCTTCTCTAAGAGTCGACGACTCCTGATTTTTTTTTTTTGTCACTGGGAACACTCAGCAGTATTACACTGAGACCCAGCAGGCATCAACCTTGAGACCCAGTTTGCCCTTGATGGAAAACATCTGATATGAACCCACTGAGAACATCTTGCAGTGGGAAATTGGTCTGTGACACATAAAGTAAAAGAGGCATGTGTCCCTTTAAGACCGGCAGCTCCAAAAGCCAGCTGGGAGAATCAGGAAAGAGAAGCTGCAAGTCCTTCCCCCCCCCCCCCCCCCCAACTTACGAATTAAGTCCCAGAATACCAGAACTGTGGAAGACGGATTGATGGGTAGGACTGCAATAAATTAGAAGCCTTCTGCACAGCAAAGGAAATGATTGACAATGAAGAAACAAACTACGGAATGGGAGAAAATCTCTTCCCGCTGTTCCTATGACAGGAGACTGGTTGACTAGAATCCCCTGGTCTTAGGGACCCTGAGGCCACCGTAGGTAGCTGTCAGGGAGGCAGATCCTGAACTTCTGTAACAGGGCCTCCTACCCTTCCTTAGCTTTCCCATCTGAGGAGGGGGGCGGGGGGGGTGTGTGTGGGAACAATACAAATAATGGACAACAGTGAGTGCATCTCTACATCTTTCACCGTGAAGTACCTTGCTACGGTGATACCAAACTAATAACACCTCCAGGGAGACTTTAAAGTTTGATTTCGTCTCCTTTGCTTTTAAATGAGAATAATGTTTTTGCACCAAAAAAAAAAAAAAAAACAGATCAACGGAGTCAAGAAACATGTTAACAATTGTTGAAACCATTGTTTACATTGAAATCTAATCAGTAGTAACGTTCTTTCATTTCAAAAGATAATAAGACTCCTTTGCTGGCCAGACCTGAGTCAACTTAGCATCAAGA
>NW_026294540.1:19988613-20096599 GCF_007827085.1 Peromyscus californicus insignis
AGCCAAATTTGAAGCAAGCTTGATTCTTTTATTGGGGTACACCCAAGAGCTGGCCAGCGACTGCCTCCTAAGTCGAGTTAAAGAGAGCAGCCCCAAATACATCTCTTGGGCCCCTTTGAAGGACTAAAATCATGAGTTTTTTTACAGAGGGGAAATAATGGGACAATAAGGAAATACAAGAAAATCCTAAAAAAAAAATAGAAAAATAAAAATAACCTCATTAGGTCACCATCAAAAACAAATCAAGGTCATGGGGGGTTGGGGAAGGTCAGGTTCCAGGAAACAGAGAGCAACTCAACTCTCACAATAAATAGAAACTTATTTTTAAAAATACAGCATAATGGCCCCTGCCTTTAAAATGGAGTTGGGCAGCTTCCTCACTATGACAGTGAAAAGATATTATGGTATTTCAAATTCCATTTCTGTGCCTGATGAGCTCCCACCTAACCTTCAAGTGAATGTCATTCATCTGCATTAATGGCGTGCTTAAAGGGCAAGCATCCACAGAAGAACTTTACAGGGCTACATAAATGCAGTCCCAGCAAGGACTTTAACATACCCCAGTTAAACTGTGTGCTTGTGGATCAGTATTTGACAGTTCCTCCCTGAAAAGCTTCTCAAAGATGAAATATGTAAAAACCTGTTTATAATTAGCATTAATCGGCGAACCGCTCTTTACATTCGATTCTAGTAATAAAGAGTGCTAAGTTTAGCATGGCCGTGGTGGTTCACACCTGCAATCCCAGCACGAGGTAGGCTGCACAAGGATGCCATGAATACCAAGCCAGCCTGGGCTAGTCAAAACCTGTCTCAAAGCAAATAGGAAAGGGGGGAGGGGCTGGTGTGGGGTAGAGAAAGAACGTTGAGAATTCACTAACTGGATTCTAACTAAACAAGAATTCCTTCGTAGCCAAGGCTGGCCTGGAGTGCAAGTTAAGAGGCTGAAGCAGAATGGCAAGTTCAAGGCCTGTCTAGTACCTTGGAGAGACCTGTCTCACAAGAGGAAAAAAAAAAGTAAAGGAAGGAAAAAAGAAAGAAAGAAGCATGAGGCTGGAAAGATGGCTCAGTGGCTAAGAGTGTTTTTGTCTGGGCATTGGTGGTGCACGCTTTTAGTTCTAGCACTCAGGAGGCAGAGGCGGGCAAATCTCTGTGAATTCAAGCCTTGAGCTGGCCTACGGAGCGAGTTCCAGGACAGTCAAGGCTACACAGAGAGACCCTGTCTCAAATAAACAAAACAAACAAAAAGTGGTTTTTGTTCTTGTGGGGATCCATAACCCCCGTTTTGGAGGATAAGACATCTTCTGATATCAGCAGGCACCAGGCACATTGTGCACACGCATACAGGCAGGCAAAAGATTCATACAAATAAAATAAATCTTTAAAAAATTAATTAAAAAAAAAAAAGGACCGGGGATATAATTCAGTAGAGAAGAGCTTGCCTAGGCCTGGACTTAAATCTCAATAGCTCACGCACGAACACACGTGTACACAAACACACAAATGAATTCCGTTCAGTCGACCCGAGGTTAGAGTTTTCGTATATTTTAGTTTTCAATCTACGTAAAGGTGGCAGGAGGGGGGGCTGGTGAGGGAATGGCTCCAGGATGAGGTGAATTACGTCTGAGTTGTTGTCTTGGGAGTAATGACATCTGCAAGGTTTCTGATTGACAAGGGCTGTCCGTCCGCCAGGTCCTGGGCTCACCCATTTGGGGCACTCAGAACAGAAACTCCTCTGGAAGACTGAGGGAGAAGACACCGGTGTCCGAGGTCTACAGACCCCTTAGGGAAAGGCAGACTTGTCTAGCTGAGCCCTCAGAAGCTGGGACAACGTGGGAAGAGCATGGCCAGACATCCTGGCGCATATGCGCTCAAGATCCGAAACCAGAAGCGCGGTAACCTTTGCATCCGGGCAGTGGAAAGGCCAGGAGCCGTTAGAGCTGGTCCAGCCCCAGAGACCCAGTCACCGGGCGTCATTGGCTCCAACGTCAGGATCGTCAGCATCGTCAGCACCTTCTGCCTCCCGGGTCTAGGCAGGCGGTGGCGGTGGCATCACAGGGCTGAGCCGCCCCAGGGCCCTTTGTCTTTGGAGAGTGCCGAGCGCCCCGAGAGAGGATGGAGCCGGTGGACTCCTATCGCACTGTTCTGGGTGGCCCGCCGAGCCCCTCTCCAAGACATCCCTACCCCGGTGTCACCCTGGGGACTTGGGTCTTTCACACGTAAAGTCTTCCCTATCCCATTATTAGAAACTTTTTTTCCATATTTTCTGGGTAATGTTCCTAGAAGGGACCTGGAATCGCTCCCCAGTCTCTCCACCACGGCTGACTGACTCTGTGCTTTCTGTCTCTGTATCTGCCTTAAGTGACCGTGGTTGGTTTAACCTTTATTAAACAGATCTTTTGTTTGTGTTTGTTTGTTTGTTTGGGGTGCTGGGGATTGAACCCAGAGCTTCCAGCATGCAAGGCAGCCAGCTGCTCTACCACTAAGAGCTGTATCTCAGCTTTTTTTTTTTTTCCCACATTATATTTTAAATTTTGAAGTAGGATTTAAGTTGCTCAGGTTGGTCTTGAATTTGCAGTCTTCTTGCAACTTCTCTGAGTGCTGGAATTAACCGGACTGCGCCACCACGTGGCTCAGATCAACCCTAGTGAAGCACCTCCCTAACTACCTAACCAGTATCGCTACCATGCTGTGCAACATTTCTGTATCAGATGACAGTTAATGATACACTTGAAGCTAGCTGGACCTGCATGAGGTCCTGCCTCAGAAAACAAAAATAATAAAAATAAATAAATAATATCTGTATACACCGTGTAAAAAACTGATGCTGCTCTCCTCATGTTTTTTTTTTTTGCTGAAATACATTATATTGTGTGTTTGAGATAAGTCTAATATAAATCATAATAAAACTAGAGGTATAATAAATCCTTCCATCACTGGTAATTACATGTAGAACTGGAGCATTTGCTAGACCAAGTTAGTGGTTCACTGGTACATTGCCTCATTGAATTATAATTTATGTCAATGTCTTGCTGTTAGATACACAGCGTATCTGGCATTTCTCTATTACTTTAGCCAGCATGAGATTCTGCCTCAAATAAATAAATAAAAATTTAAAACAAATAAAAAATATAAACACAGAAACTAAAACCCTTTTGTGTATTCATTTGTCAAGTGTTTATTACCAGCCACTGGGCATTGAAACAGAACAGTGGCTGGGTGGTGGTGGCGCATACCTTTAATCCCAGCTCTTGAAAGGCAGAGGCAGATGGATCTGGATCTCTATGAGTTCGAGGCCAGCCTGGTCTACAGAGCTGGTCTCAGGATAGCCAGGGCTACACAAAGAAACCCTGTCACTAAAAACCAAAACCAAAACCAAAAAGAAGGAGGAGGAGGAGGAGGGAGGAGGAGGAGGAGAAAGGAGGAGGAGGAGGAAGGAGGAGGAGGAGGAGAAGAAGAGGAAGAGGAAGAAGAAGAAGAAGAAGAAGAAGAAGAAGAAGAAGAAGAAGAAGAAGAAGAAGAAGAAGAAGAAGAAGAAGGGATAAAACAAAAGAAAGAAAATAGAACAGTGAATAAGCAGACATAGTTCCTGCCGCCATCATGAAACTTAACATCACACATCGGTGAGATAGGAAGATGAGTCACTAGATAGTTAGAGTGAGGGGGGGTGGGAAAGTGCTTCCTGAACAAGGAAAATGTAAAGGAGGTGTCTCACCAGGTCTATGATGTCAAAATCTTTTCAGATTTACTCTCTTACAGGAACAGTATGGAAATACTTGGGCTGATGAGATGGCTCCAAGAATAAAGTGCTTGCCCTGACTTCAATCCCTGGAACCCATGTAAATGTGTAAGGAGAGCACCGACTCCAGTATACCATGGCATGTACGCACACACGCGTGCACACACACATACACACACACACTAATAAATAAAATTTTTAACATAAAAATACCATAATTTTTTTTTCAAATTAAATGTATTTGGGAAACATTACATACAATATAGATCAGCATGCTCCCTACCCGATGGGGATTTTGCTGGATTTTATAATGTATATCACAATACAAAACCTTTGAAGAGCTGTAACAAAGAAACTTACTTAGCCTGGAATGGTGCACACCTTTACTCCCAGTCTGTAGGAGACAAAGGCAGTTGGATCTCCGTGAGTTTGGGGCCAGCCAGAGCTACCCAGTGAGACCCCTGAATGTTATTCTTAAATTGTATGTCTATGTGTATATCTATGTGGGGATATGCACATATGAGTGCACATGCCTGCCCTCAAAGGCCAGAAGAGGATGCTAGAGCTCCGGGAGCCAGAATTACACAGGTGATGGTGAGTAGCCCATTATGGATACTAGGAACCAAAACCAAATCCAGGTCCTCTGAAAGAGCAGTAAGCATTCCTAGCTGCTAAGCCATCTCTCCAGCCACAACAGTGTCAGTGGATGGGTACAGGATTTTACTAAATATCTCTGGCTCGCCTTGAATTGTACCCCATGGTCTGGGTGGTAAGACCTGAACCCAAGTCCTCTGCAAGAGCAGCCAGTGCTGGTTAACCGATGAACCTTTTCTCCAGCCTGGATGAATGTAGTTTTGGGTATCACATTTGGCTTTGAGATCATTGGGTTTGAAACGTAAGGACATTTTCATTCATTTTCGTCAGGCTCTTTTTTGATATCTTACATGTGGTAAAATAAGAGCCTCATTCCTAAAGGTTTTTTTTATGTTATTTATTTATTTACTTTGTGGGGTATGTATGGAAATCAGAGGACAACTTACAGAAGTCAGGATCAAACTCAAGGCCTCAACCTGGGCAGCATACTCCTTTACCCTGCTGATCTGGCCCAGAAGGTACTTTTTTTTTTTTTTTTTTTTGGAGACAAGGTTTCCCTTTGTAACTTTGCGCCTATCCTGGAACTCACTCTGTAGCCCAGGCTGGCCTCGAACTCACAGAGATCCGCCTGGCTCTGCCTCCCGAGCGCTGGGATTAAAGGCGTGCGCCACCACCGCCCAGTCTAAGGTATTTCTTTTTTCAGACAGAATCTCACTACGTAGCCCTGGCTGGCCTGAAACTTGCTTATGTAGACCAGGGTGGTTTCGAACTCATCGAGATCCACCTACCTCTGCCTCCTGGTAGTGCTGAGATTATAAATATGCACCACGATGCCCAGCTCCTGCGTCTCGGTGAATTGGCTGTAAAATTTTAAGATAGGTGTCATGTCTCGGGCAGAGAGTGAACGGCTTCCTTATCTAATGGGGCTATTCTATTGAAACAGCTGGTTTTGCCTCTTTACAAAGAAAAATGCTCGAAAAACCGAAAAAAGAAAAATGCTTTACAGAAATGCTTTCCTTGGAGGGAGGGGTTTCATGAAAATGCCATAATGAAATCCATTATTGTTTATAATTAATATATGCTGATTAAAAAACTTTTTAATAAAAGAAATGGCATCTTCATCTCCATCACTGGCTGCTTGAGAGCTATTTTTCAGGGTGTCTTTGTGAGCAGACAAAGACTGTTCCTTGATAATAATTAGCAAATCAGCACATTTCACTCTGCTGTTGAAATGCCTGCTTCCTCCCCTCCCTTCTTCCTCCTCCTCCATTTTTGAGGCAGAATCCTAGGTTTCCCAGGCTGGACTCCAACTCACTGCGTAACCACGGATGACCTTACTCCCCTAATCCTCCTGCCTCTACCTCCTGAATGCTAGAATTATAGGTCTTCGCCACCAAGCCAGTTTATTAAGTGCTATGGAATGATCTCAGAACTTCATGAATACTAGGTAAGTGCTCTCTCTACCAATGGAATCACAGCCCCAGCCCTGGTTCCTCCCGCCCCTTTCTAAAGAAAAAGAAAATCTAATCTTTCTAAAGACTTTCAGTTAATTAGGCAAGGGCACTTTGTTCTCTGTTCTGGGAACATGGAGTGAAAAGACTGAGAGACTAAGTTTCTCCCAGTTGATAACATTTATAGCCCTCTGGGTTTTTTGTTTGTTTCTTTTTTCTTTTAGAGGAACTGGTCTGTAGATCAGGCTGGCCTAGAGATCACAATAGGCTTGCCTCAAATTCATACAAATCTGCTTGCCTGTGCTGGGATTAAAGGCATGCACCCTAACTAGGTCCAGCAACCTCTGGTTTTTAAAATATGTGAATCAAACATCTAAAAGCCTGAGAATGGCAGTTTCTCATCCCTATTGTTCCCATTCTAGGGAGTGCCGAGGCAGGAGGATAACCAAGAGTTCAAAGCCAGCCTACAGAGTGAGACCCTGTCTCATAAAAAGAGAGGTGGGGAGAGGGGATAGAGATGAAGGACAATTTATGGACTTTTTCTTTATTTTAAAGAATGTAGGCTGGGCAGTGGTGGTACATGCCTTTAATCCCAACATTTGGGAGGCAGAGACAGTGGATCTCTGAGTTTGAGGCCAGTGAATTTCAGGACAGCTAGGGCTACACAGAGAAACCCTTTTGTTTTGTTTTTCAAGACAGTATTTCTCTGTACAGCCCTGGAACTTGCTCTGTAGACCAAGCTGACCTTGAACTCAGAGATCCACCTGCCTCTGCCTCTCAAGTGCGGCACTAAAGGTATGGGCCACCAAATCTGGCTTGCTGTGCACTGTCTTAATGAATAGCTCATACTGTTCTTGGTGGACTCCATAGATCAGTACTGACCAAGGCTTCTGAATTCCTTCCACTTCCTCTGGTACCTCTCATTCTGGGTGCCCAGTCTGAAAACTGTATCTTCTAGGATCTCTGCCCAAAGACAATTTAGACTATCATAGCAAAAAAATGCCTACATAAGTGAATAATGTCTTTAGATTCATGGGAAGTAATAGCCATCTTCAGAGGCCTGTACATCTCCATCCTAAACATGCCAAGACTCTAAGAGTTCCTGGAAACAGAAATGGTTGCTGCGGTGTCGGTGAATGCCTGCCCTCATCACCTCTCGGTGTCTGATTTCTATAATGCCCCACCCGATGATGAGCTTGCAAGGACTGCCAAGAACTGAAGTTTCTGGTGCTAGTGCATTGATGGGAGGGGCTGTGTTGGGAAACTCTGGGGACATTATAGCGTAGGAATCATAGGTATAGTGATTGTGGTGGGAAACAGTGTAGATACTCGAACAGGAAAGTAGATGTTCTGAAAAGTGACAGGCATGTAGCCATCTGTATGGAATGGTCACTGAGAGTGGAGGAGGAACACATCACCAGAGTATACCTTTGGAGGTGCAGTTAGCCTTTGTAAAGATAAAGAATACAAATAAGAAGCCGGGTGGTGGTGGTGCATGCCTTCAATCCCAGCGCTCGGGAGGCAGAGACAGGCGGATCTCTGTGAGTTCGAGGACAGCCTGGGATACAGAGTGAGTTCCAGGACAGATGCCAAAGCTACACAGGGAAACCCTGTCTCAAAAAACAAAACAAACAATCAAAAAAAAGAATACAGCCGGGCGGTGGTGGCGCACGCCTTTAATCCCAGCACTCGGGAGGCAGAGCCAGGCGGATCTCTGTGAGTTCGAGGCCAGCCTGGGCTACCAAGTGAGTTCCAGGAGAGGCGCAAAGCTACACAGAGAGACCCTGTCTCGAAAAAACAAAAACAAAAACAAAAACAAAAACAAAAAAAGAATACAAATAAGAGGCTTGAGATATCTTTTAATGATAGAGCCCTTGTATGGCATATGCAAGGCCCCGTGTCTGACTTCCACCCGTGTCAAAAAGAAAAGAATTGGACACTATTACTTGTGTAGCTGTGGCTACACATGTCTATCATCCCCATGCTTGGGGGTGGGGGTGGGGCTGAGGAAAGAGGATTGTTAGTTTAAGACTGGCTTGCGTTATGTAGTGAGACTTTGTCTCAAAAAAATGAAACTAGCCGGATGGTGGTGGTGCAGACCTTTAATTCCAGCACTGGGGAGGCAGAGGCAGGTGGATCTCTGAGTTCCAGGATAGCCTGGTTGATAGAACAAGTTCCAGGACAGTCAGGATTGCAGAGAAATCCTGTCTCAAGAAAACTAAGCAACAAAAAAGGCCCTCAACAGGATTGGAGAGATGGCTCAGTAGTTAAGAGCATTGGCAGCTCTTCCAGAGGTCCTGAGTTCAATTCCCAGCAAAAAGTGGTAGCTCACAACCATTTGTAATGAGATCTGGTGCCCTCTTCTGGTGTGCAGGGACACATGCAGGCAGAACATTGTACACATAATTAATAAATAAATAAATCTTTTTTTTTTTTTTTTTTTTTTTTTTTGGTTTTTCGAGACAGGGTTTCTCTGTGTAGCTTTGCGCCTTTCCTGGAACTCGCTTTGGAGACCAGACTGGCCTCGAACTCACAGAGATCCGCCTGGCTCTGCCTCCCGAGTGCTGGGATTAAAGGCGTGCGCCACCACCGCCCGGCTTTTTTTAAGACCCTTAACAATGCTGTCTGCATCACACCGTCTCAGAAGTTCAAGTCTGTACTTAGAATCACTTGGAGACTTTAACAATTTAAAACACTGTTTCCCAGGCCCAGAGCACACCAATTAAGTAAAAATCGCTAAAAGCAAAAGCTGAGTGAGCCTTGGTATTCTTTCTAATTTCCCCAAGTGTATAAACAGGCTGAAAACCATTACACTTACCAAATGATACAATATAAACGTTTGTAACACAATGAAAAATCCTGCAGACAGTTACCCCATGACAGTTACCCCATGGAATGGAAAAGCAAGGATGAGCCAGGCATGGATGATAACAGGAGAATCAGATCAGGGTTATCCTTGACTACACAGTAGTTTGAAGCCAGGCTGTGCTACATAGGGACCCTGCCTCAAATCGACAGTAACAGAGGTGGAGAGGTGGCTTAGCAGTTAAGAACACTTGTTGCTCTTGCAGAGGACCTGGGTTTGGTTCCCAGCATCCACATGGCAGTTCACAATGATCCACAGCCACAAGTTTCAGTGGGTGTAAGGTCACCAGGCACATATACAGTGCACATCCATACAAGCAGGCAAAACACTCATATACATAAAATAAAATAAGTAATTTTTAAAGAAAAAAAACAGTAAAAAAAACCTGATGTTACAGTTGTCTGCCTTTTAAGGTTGTATCTTTGAGGGCTTCTCTGTATATTGTCTGCTGTAGCAGGATGTTCCAAGGTTTAAATTCAGCTTTGATGTCATATATTAACAATGGGTTTCCTTTCTCTTTCTCCCCATTATACTCTCCCAGAATGCTTTGCTTGCCCAGGAGAAGATGAAGGAGAAAGAAATGAATGATGGATTCCAGATCAGAGGGTGCCAGGTAAATTCAGTTTCCTCTCTTCTAAAATGCTTTTATTGTAGGGAGAATTGCTCGGCCATTAAGAGTGATAAGTCTCTGCACCCTGAAGGCCTCTCTGCCAACGCAGCAATCCAAATTAAACCAAAACAGACTAAATTGGAAAAGCCCAGGTCTAATGGGTACAGTGTTCTGGGTGATTCTCAGCCCCTCGGAGAGGAGACAGGGAAGAAACACGTGTCTGTTTTCTGGGATGCAGCTTATATACCCTGTGGGAGTGGTCTTGAACCTCTCTGTGGGAGGAGCTGTGTCTGGCGGGCTTTGAAGGGGCGGGTTTGGGGAAAGAAAGAGGGGAGGGGAGTTGAGGTGGATCTTCCACCAGAACAGTCCGACTCTTTTGTTTTGGTTTGTTTTGGGTTTTTTCGAGACAGGGTTTCTCTGTGTAGCTTTGCACCTTCCCTGGAACTCACTTGGTAGCCCAGGCTGGCCTCGAACTCACAGAGATCCGTCTGCCTCTGCCTCCCGAGTGCTGGGATTAAAGGCTTGCGCCACCACCGCCCGGCTCAGTCAGACTCTTTGAGTATAGGGATGCCAGGGTGCCAGGGGTTGAGGCAGGGCTCCCACCCAAACAAAGAGCACTTTTCTTACAGAAGACCGAGGTTCAATTGCCAGCACCTACATGCCAGCTAATGTCTGTAACTCTAGTCCCCAAAGATCCAATGCCATCTTCTGGCCTCTGTAGGCACCGCACACACATGGCACACAGATATACCTGCAGGCAAAACACCCATACACAGGCAGAAGAATCTATTGTAAAGCTGGGAAAGAATGCTTGCCTAGCATATACAAGGTCCTGGGTTCGATTCCCAGTGTTGGGGAAAAATATCTATTATATAATGACTGGGATGATGTCTCAGTCAGTAAACTGCCTGCCTTACAAGCGTGAGGACTGAGTTTGAGCCCCAGAACCCAGGTTAAAAAAAAAAAAAAAAAAAAAAAAAAACATGGCCTAATCTTGACGAGCGGTGGTGGCACATGCCTTTAATCCCAGCACTCAGAAGGTAGAGCCAGGCGGATCTCTGTGAGTTCGAGGCCAGCCTGGACTACCAAGTGAGTTCCAGGAAAGGCGCAAAGCTACACAGAGAAACCCTGTCTCGAAAAACCAAAAAAAAAGATGATCCCTGGAGCTCACGGCCAGCCAGTCTAGTCTACTAGGAAGTTCCAGGGCTAGTGAGGGACCCTGTCTCGAGAGGAAAAAGTGGGGACTGGAGAGATGGTTCAGCAGTTATGAGCACTGGCTGCTCTTTCAGAGGACCTGGGTTCAATTCCCAGCACCCACATGGCAGCTGACAGCTGTCTGTCATTGCAGTTCCAGCAGATCCGACACCCTCCCACAGACACACATACAGGCAGAACACGGATGGACATAAAATAAAAATAAATGCCTGAGAAACAATATGAAGTTGTCCTCTGACCTCTATTATGTGACAGACTTCCTGGGGAGATGCCACACACACACACACACACACACATATCTAAAGGAAAGCCATGACAGCCCAAAGTAACAACTGTACTAATGTCCACCCTAGTGAATCAATGAGTTTTTAATTGGGCTTGCTAATAGGAATCTAGATGAGGGGTTACTTAGAAGGAGTGGGGAGGACCCAAAAGCAGCTGTCACCGGAGAGTCCACCCCCGCAGGGGTGACAGCTCACAAAGGCTTCAGTCCTGCATCTCTCTGGACAGCTTGCAGAGAGCTCAACCATCCAAGAACAACTCTCTGCACTTTGAGTGATTAGAGGTGCCCCGCCCCCAAGAGTGATTAGAGGTGCCCCGCCCCCAAGAGTGATTAGAGGTGCCCCGCCCCCAACGGTTGCTTACTCCTGTTTATAGCGGGGGAGAGGCCCTAGAGACTCCTCCAAGTTTCTCGTCTCCTAGTTTGGAGGAAACTGCCATACACCGAGTGGCATGCATCATGGGCATATGTATACCTGAACACATATGAACATGCACACACACACACACACACACACACACACACACACACACACACACCAAGGAAAGGAATCTTCCAAAACCTGTTTGAGCCTATTGTTACAATTCTACAATGTAATTAAGTATTGTGTCAGCTGACCAGATAGATGTAAGTGCCCCTAGATATTGTTTCTTTGAAAACCAAGTCAAATAATTTGGAATAACTTAAAAAAAAAAAAAGCCCTTCACTTAAAAAAAAATGGCTATCAAATTATGTGTGAGCATGGGGGAGGGACCGGGAGGAGAGGCGGGAGGGGAAACTGCGGCTGGGATGTAAAATTTAAAAAAAAAAAAAAAAAAAAAAAATGAGATGTGATCAAGGTGGAGTGTGCTTGGTGTTCCAGGAGTTGCTGACATTCCAGGATGTGGCTGTGAACTTCACCAGAGAGGAAGGGCACAGCTGACCCTGCCTCAGAAGAATCTCTATCGAAACGTGATGCTGGAGAACTATAAAAATCTGGTCGAACTGGGTAAGCTTGGAGGTGTTGGAAAAGCAGTGCCCATTCAAATGAGTGCATTGCCTTCGGTCGTAGGAGGCGTGAAAACCTTTGTGAATACGGTTTAGGCCATACAGAAGAATGCTGGCTAGTTTTGGAGGCAGACATTTGTCCGATGTTCTTTTCTCGGGGTGCGGGGTGGGGCTCTGACTTCGTTGAGATTGGATTTTTTTTTTTCTTTTCCAAGACAAGGTCTCGCTATATATCCCAGCCGAGCCTCAAACTCATGGCAACCCTCGTGCCTCAGCCTCCCGAGCGCTGGGATAATGGGTATAAAAGAGCCAGCGTGCCTGATTTGGAAGTGGTCCCGGAAAAGACTTTTATTCCCTATTAACATGTAAGACCTGCATTTCCCCCCACAACCAGGGCACCAGCTTTATAAGCCAGAAGTGAGCACTCAGTTGGAACAAGAGGTGCAGCGGACACCGGGAAGAGATGAGAACCAGGTGAGAAGCAGGACCAGTGAGTGGGGAAAAAGGCTCCTTTTCAAGTATTCGGTAGAGTGCCGTTTTTATGGGACAGAAAGAATATTTAAAACATTCACCTTTCCACTCACATTGTATCTTTTATACAAAGTAGAAATGGCTGTCTTTTTTTTTCTTCCCCCCGATTGAATAGAAAATATACATTTATTATGAAAAATGATATCCTGGATGTGTAAGTTTGAACTTCTGTAAACACTGTTACAGATCGCCCCCTAGCGTTTTCTCTGTATTTTCTTTATATATCCTTTTAGTATTCTCCCCCCACCACTCCATCTTATATTATGTGTACAGGTGTTGGCCTGCATCCGTCTGTGCACCAAGTACATGTACTGCCAGAGGAGATCAGAAGAGAGCATCAGATCCCCTGGGACTGGAGTTACATAATATTGTGTGAGCCACTATGGGGGAGCTGGGAATTGAACCTGGGTCCTCTGCGAGAGCAGCCAGTGCTCCCAACCCTGGAGCCATCTCTCCCGCCCTTCTCTTCAGTATTCTTTCAATCGTTTCTTTTCATATCAAAATTTCTCTATTTTACTTTCTTTTCATTTTTCTTTTCCCTCTCATTATCTAAGTCTTTATGTTTAGAGTTATAGCCCGGAGCCTCGTTCCTGAGCTCTTTGGCTTTCCTCAGAGATTCCTGCCCTTCCTGCGCTGCTCAAGTTACTAGAGTTTTACTAATGTCCTTTCCCGCAAAGCCAGTGTCTGACGTCAGTCGTGTGCTGTTGGGCTAGGTGATGTAGACTTGAGATCTTTGTATCAAACAACCAAAGCAAAAAAAAAAAAATCATCTTAGCTGGGTGGTGGTGGCACACGCCTTTAGTCCCATGACTCAAGAGGTAGAGGCAGGTGGATCTCTGAGTTCCAGGCCAGCCTGGTCTACAAAGTGAGTTTCAGGACAGCCAGGGTTACACAGAGATATCCTGAAACCTCACTCCCCCGCAAAAAATACTATTTTATTCTGGGGCTAGAGAAATGGTTTAGCAATTGCTCTTAGAGAAGACCCAGGTTCTGTTCCTATCATCCTTATGATGGTTCACAACCCTCTGTAACTCTAGTCCCAAGGGACCAGATATCTTCATTTGATGTCCGTGAGCACCAGGCATGCCACATGGTGCACATACATACGTGCAGGGAAACACTCATCCACATGTAATAAATAAATTTTAAAAAGGGAACCAGAGCCGGGCGGTGGTGGCGCACGCCTTTAATCCCAGCACTCGGGAGGCAGAGCCAGGCGGATCTCTGTGAGTTCGAGGCCAGCCTGGGCTACCAAGTGAGTTCCAGGAGAGGCGCAAAGCTACACGGAGAAACCCTGTCTCGAAAAAACCAAAAAAAAAAAAAAAAAAGGGAACCAGAGGCAGCAAGAAGGATCCGTGGGTAAAAGTGATCACCGTGAAACCCGAAAATCCATCTAGCAGAAGGCGAGAATAACTTTTTTTTTTTTTTGGTTTTTCGAGACAGGGTTTCTCTGTGTAGCTTTGGAGCCTGTCCTGGATCTTGCTCTGTAGACCAGGCTGGCCTCAAACTCACAGAGATCCACCTGCCTCTGCCTCCCAAGTGCTGGGATTACAGGCATGCGCCACCACCGCCCGGTGAGAATAGCTCCTGATCTCCACACATGTGCAGTGGCCTGTGCCCCAATTCTATTTAAAAAAAAAGTCAAGGGGCTGGAGAGATGGCTCAGCAGTTATGTGCTGCTCTTCCAGAGGTCCTGAGTTCAATTCCCAGCAACCACATGGTGGCTCACAACCATCTTTAATGAGATCTGGTGCCCTTTCCTGGCCTGCAGGCACACATACAGGCAGAACACTATATACACAATAATGAATAAATCTTTTTTTTTTCTTTTTGGTTTTTCAAGACAGGGTTTCTCTGTGTAGTTTTGGTGCCTGTCCTGGATCTCACTCTGTAGACCAGGCTGGCCTCGAACTCATAGAGATCCATGTGACTCTGCCTCCTGAGTGCTGGGATTAAAGGCGTGCACCACCGCTGCCCGGCCATACCTGTGTTTTAAATGTCCCCATGCTCACTGATTCCTGCCTCCTTTCATGGTCTTCCTACTGTCCTATGTGCCCATTTTAAAATGTTCATTGTATTATCGCCAGGCTTCTCTGGTAATTCCGTATGTCAAGTTTCCATTTTAAAACATAATGTTGGAAAGGGTTTAGAAAGGATTTGTACATTCTGAATTTCTTTTAGATGGGGTGGACAGACCGGAAGTGAAAAAGACAACTCTCAAGCAGAACACGTCCAATGAAAACCAGCTCTGTGAGGTCATAATGGAGAGACTAACAGGAGGCAGCTTCTGGTACTCCATCTTAGGAGGACTCTGGGATTTTGATTATCAGTTAGAATCAAACCACGAAAAGCAGCAGCAGCACTTGGAACAAGTATCCTTCACCCACCAAAAAATTACACAAAGAAGCATGGGGTGTAAGAAGTTTGAGGAAAACTGTAATCTGAATTCTAACCTTATTATGCTTCAGAGAATCCCTTCGGTTAAAAAGCCTCTCTACAGGCTAGAGAGATGGCTCAGTGGTTAAGAGCATGGGCTGCTCTTGCAGAGGACCTGGGTTCAAGTCCCAGCACCTGCAAGGTGGCTCACATTCCCAGGGGACTCATTGTTCTCTTCTGGCCTCCCCCAGGATAGAATGCATGTGATGTACATGCAAGGAAAAAGCCTCTCTACTATGACACACAAGGAAATAGCAACAAACAGCACTCGGATTTGATTTATTATCGAGGAAATGACATAAGAGAGAATGCCTATGAATATGATGAGTGTGGGGAAATCTTCCGTCAGCATGCTTCTCTTACTAATTGCATTCTTCTCAGAGAGAAATGCAATGAATATGGAAAAACCTTCAACCAGACTTCAACTCATAACCAAACTCAGATAGCCATTATGGGAGAAAAACCCTATAAGTGTGACGAATGCGGGAGAGGATTCAGCCAGAGGATACACCTCATTCAACATCGGAGGATCCATACAGGGGAAAAACCTTTCATTTGTAACGAATGTGGGAAAACCTTCCGTCGGCATTCATCCTTTACCCAGCACCTGAGAATCCACACGGGGGAGAAGCCCTACAAATGTAGTCAGTGTGGCAAAGCTTTTGGCCACATCACATCGCTCACTGAGCATCACGGACTTCACGGTGGAGAGAGACCTTATGAATGCCGCGTCTGTGGAAAAGCCTTCAGCCAGCGAACGCATCTTAATCAGTACGAAAGGACACACACGGGAGAGATGCCCTATAAGTGTAATGAATGTGGGAAAGCCTTCAGCCAGAGTGCTCACCTTAACCAGCACAGGAGAATCCACAGTCGTGAGAAGTTATGTGACTATAAATGGGAAAAAGCCTCCAACTGAAGTGTCCCCCCCCCGCCCCCCCCCCCATAGCACATAACTCATGTTGGGACGGGGGGTGGGGGGTGGGAGTGAACTCACGGATGTGGAAAAATTTTCAATTCTTTCTTTCCATTTACTATCAAATTATTCATGGGGGGAAAGAAAGCTAACCAGTGAGCTTTTACTGCAGAGAAATCAAATTTGTTTTTTTTGTTTTGTTTTGTTTTTTTTGGTTTTTCGAGACAGGGTTTCTCTGTGTAGCTTTGCGCCTGTCCTGGGACTCACTTGGTAGTCCAGGCTGGCCTCGAACTCACAGAGATCCGCCTGGCTCTGCCTCCCGAGTGCTGGGATTAAAGGCGTGCGCCACCACCGCCTGGCTGAGAAATCAAATTTGTAACTGAAGTTAGTACACTAAAACATTCCCAGGAGATCTTATAAATAGTGAACGTTATTAATTTTATCAACAAAAATATATTGGGCCATATTCTGAATCTAATGTAAAACCTAAATAAGGGGAGTGTGGTGACATGCCTTCAATTCTAGCATGACAAGTTTGCTGTTATTATTGTTGTTGTTTTCTTTGTGATCCTAGCACTTGGTGTGGCAGAAAGTATTAGGAATTCAAGGCTACCCTCCACTATGGATGGAGTTCAAGGCCAATATGGGCTTCTTTTTTTTTTTTTTTTTTTTGGTTTTTCGAGACAGGGTTTCTCTGTGCAGCTTTGCGCCTTTCCTGGAACTCGCTTTGGAGACCAGGCTGGCCTCAAACTCACAGAGATCCGCCTGCCTCTGCCTCCCGAGTGCTGGGATTAAAGGCGTGCGCCACCACCACCCGGCCAATATGGGCTTCTTGAGACCCTATTTTTAAAAATGAAATGGGAAAAAACCCACAAAAATCTAATAATCTAATAAATCTAAAAAAAATCTAATGACCTACAATAGCCTGTAATTACTAACCTGTAGATTTATTCCATAATACTATTTAATTATATGAATATTGATTAAACAAGAATGTTGTAATATATCCAGTTACATAAAATAGAATAAACAGAAAGAGTAATATTTCTCAAACTTTAGTCATTTTGTGCTTTATTTACAGTTTTTTTTCTATAGTTAGTCTTAATACTTTTTCAAAGGACATAGGATTTTTAGCCTGGCCTAATAAATATTATCTATGGAACTTAATAGTTTGCTGTACTAATTAAAATTTGTTCTGCTTTCTTGCAAAATAAAAATATATTTTAAGCCGGGCATGGTGGCACATGTCTTTAATTCTAGCACTGAGGGAACAGAGGCAGGTAGATCTCTGTGAGTTCGAGGCCAGCCTGGTCTACAGAACATGTTCCAGGACAGCCAGGACTATACAGAAAAACCCTACCTTGGAAAAAGAAAGAAAGAAAGAAACTAACAACAAACAAACATTTTAAGTGCTAGAGAGATGGCTCAGCAGTTAAGCGCACTGATTGCTCTTCCAGAAGACCCAGGTTCAATACCCAGCACCCACATGGCAGCTCACAACTGTCTGTATCTCCACTTCCAGGGCTTCTGACACCCTCACACAGACAGACATGTAGGCAAAACACCAATGCACATAAAATACAAATAAATTATATAAAAGAATACATTTTAAAATTTACAATAACCATCAGGGCATGGTAGCTCCTGCCTGTAAGCCAGACACTCCAGAGGTGGAGACAGTAAGATCCCTGTGAGTGTGAGGGCAGCTTAGGATACATAGTTAATCCTTGCCTCAGAAACACAAACACACATGCACACAAGCACCCTACCTGCAAAACTGCTCATATGTTCAAAGGCTCCCCATCATATAGAGGACAAGAAATGCCATCTCAGAGAGACCAGTCCCTACATAGCTTTGGTTCTGACCAAGTGCCTGATTCTTGTTCACCATTTTACATTCCATTGCCCCTCTACACAATCTCCTTCCTGCTTCAGATATCCTTGCCACATCCCATGTCCCTCCATAGGGTCCTCCAGTTCCTCCTACTTTCTTCTATGTGTTGACACAAAAAGAAATCCTCGTGTGCCTTGACCACTAACTAAGCTAGCATTGATGTTTTCCTAGTAACCTTGAATCTAAGCCATGGCCTTGAACACTCCCAAGCACCAACAGAAGTGTTAGATTTTTTTGTCCAAAACCGAAAGAAACTGACTCCCAATGTGAGCCCAAATTCCTTATGTGAGCTCCATGCACACACACCCTTAACTGGACAAAACTAAATAGAACACCCCCCTCTTCTCATACCATTTGCACTGATAGGGTGGAAGTTCTCATAAGAACTTTGTACTAATTTGCCCCAGAATTTCATGTTTCTTTCTTTGGAGTCCCAACCAGAGCTATTTCAGGTTGGTTTGGGACACCTCCTGTGGAAACCACCTTACCACCTGTTCTAGGGTTTCTATGGCTATTAAGAGACACCATGACTGTAGGCGGAAAGGGCCAGCCAAAGAAACACTCCCTGAAACCAAAGCCAAAAAAACACACTTTGGTCCTGGAACCAGAGCCAGTGGAAGAAACACACCCTGGTCCTGAAACTAGAGCCAAAAGGCTAAAAATGGCTTGTGAAACAAACATACTCTGGCCCTGAAACCAGAGCCAAATCTGCCCCTAACCAACTGAGCACAAAACCAACCAATCAATCCCTAAGGAGGAAAGCCAGCTAATCCCTAAGCAGAAAACCAACCAATCCATGAGCATGAAATCTAGCCAATCTGAGCCTGTCCGATTGACAATTGTCCAATTGAAATCTGACCAATTCCCACCCTGAAAATCTCCACCTTGGAAAAACTCCTTCCCTAGGAAGCCCTATATAAGCTCTGTGCCTGTTCAGTTCACTGCTGCCTCTTTCCACCCTTGCAGAGGTAGCCACTCTCCTGGATTCTTCCCTCCCAGTAAATCTCTTAAATAATACTTGGGGGAGACCTTCTTTCCCTGGAGCAGAGATGGAGCCTGGGCTGAATGAAGCAGAGTGGAGCAGAACTGTAACACTTTTCCCTGGGGAAACCTTCCCCTAGGGGAGCTGAGTTGTTACACTCCGGGGCACCTGGACAGAACTGTAACTACTTCATTGGGGAAACCCTCCCCTGTCAGGGCAGAGTTGTTATATGGGGAAAACCTTTGCCTGGAGCAAGGCTGTAAGCAGCTACTCTTACAGTGACTTTGTGGTATTCCTTGGCTCACAACTGCTAAAATACTTTTCCATTAGACTGTGGCCCTTTTGTGGGTCAGGCTCCCCTTTTATTTGTCTTTACTGCTACAATGCCTAGCACAGATTCTGGGAATATGTGTTCCATAAATGTTTGCTAAGAAATAAATGGGTTGGACAGATTGATGCCTTGTTTTACTGTTGTTACTGTAATACTGGGGATTGTTTCCAGACCATGGTGCATGCTAGAAAAGCCCTCGGCCATTTAGCCACACTTCTAGCTCTATGTTTTGGATGAGTTTTTGTTTTTCAAGTCTTCCAACACCAGGTGTAAAGATAGCTCAGTAGTCGAGATTGTCCCTATTTGACCCTCAAATAGGCTTTTCCAATAGGCTGTTCCTCTTCACAATTTGCCTAATACATCCCTAGTCTTCTCTTTGAGAAAGCTTTATCGGGAAACCTGCAAGAAATCATCTGACTCCTTTAGGAGTAGCACAAAAGGCATATTTTCACACCTGACTCCCTTTCATTTTCCAGATCTATTTATTTATTTATTTGCTTGTTTGTTTGTTTGTTTATGAAAAAGTCTGGCAGCCTAGGCTGGTTTCAAACTCACCATATAGCCAAGGATGATCTTGAACTCCTGATCCTCCTGGCTTCGCTTCCAGAGTGCTGAGATTGTAGTGCTGGGACCCAAGGCAGGGCTTTGAGCAGAATAGGTAAATATTTTATCAACTGAACTGCATTCTCAGCCCTGTGTATGTATATATGTTTGTGTGTATCTGAGGCTAACTGTCACTGTGTAGCCCAGACTGGCCTCAAATTCACTGCAGTCCTTATCGGCCTTTGTTTTTTTTTTTTTTTTTTTTTTTTTTTTGGTTTTTCGAGACAGGGTTTCTCTGTGTAGCTTTGCGCCTTTCCTGGAACTCACTTGGTAGCCCAGGCTGGCCTCGAACTCACAGAGATCCGCCTGGCTCTGCCTCCCGAGTGCTGGGATTAAAGGCGTGCGCCACCACCGCCCGGCCTTATCGGCCTTTGAATGCTGAGATTACAGCCATGTGCCACCATGCCCACCTTTTAATATTAACTTGAAATCTTGACATGCATATTATACTTATTTAAGAGATACAGTGTGACATTGCAGAACACGCATACAGTTATATCAGGGTAATTGCATACCCATCCATTTACCACATCTTTGCCTTAAAAACATTCAAAATCCCCTGTATCTGCTACTTTGATCTACACAAATGTTATACTGTGCAACAGAACATTAGAAATTATTTTGGGCCAGGCAGTGGTGGTGCATGCCTTTAATTTCAACACTTGGGATGCAGAGGCAGGCGAATCCCTTGGATTCAAGGCCAGGCTGGTCTACAGAGCGAGTTCCAGAACAGCCAGGGCTATACAGAGAAACCCCTGTCTCAAAAAGGAGGAGGAGGAGGAGTAAGAGGAGGAGGAGGAGGAGGAGGAGGAGGAGGAGGAGGAGGAGGAGGAGGAGGAGGAGGAGGAGGAGGAGGAGGAGGAGGAGGAGGAGGAGGAGGAGGAGGAGGAGGAGGAGGAGGAGGAGGAAGAAGAAGAAGAAGAAGAAGAAGAAGAAGAAGAAGAAGAAGAAGAAGAAGAAGAAGAAGAAGAAGAAGAAGAAGAAGAAGAAGAAGAAGAAAACTATTGTAGATAACGCCTGTAATTCCAATACTGGAAAGGCAGAGGCTAGCCAGGTGTGCAGTGTGAGACTGTTAAAAAAAGAAGAAAAATTGTTTCTATGTCTGACGAATGCAAGTTCCTTTCATTTGACGACATGTCCAGTCGATTCCTAGGAAATCAGAAGAGCAGCAAACAAAACGGATTAAGAAAAGGCAGGAACCTCTTGCGCACCCCGTCGCAATGCCTGTAGGGACAGTATAAGCAAAACACCTCCTAACGCGGAAGACTTCCGCCCGAGACGCTGATTCAAATTGACTGGGCGGGGCCTCTTACGCTTAGCCCCGCCCAAGGCTTTTAGGACTGGCGCCCTGCAAAAGGGGCGGGGCGGAGCTAGCACGCCGTGTGACGGCATCACGATGCGCCCCATGCTTGGGCGGCCTGGGTCCAAGTGATAGAATCCGGAGGTGAGCGAGGGTTCCAGGTCTGCAATGGGTTTGCAGGGTCAGCAATGCTGCGTCTCCTGTTAGTCTCCTCGAGGCGCGGTGGTGTCGGTAGCAACTGATTCCCAGAGTAGCTCCGAGTCAAAGTCTCCTTGTCCCTGTCCAGGAAGCTGGCTGCCCGGCCGAGGTCTTTCAGTGCTTACCCGGGCTGTGAGCCCTTGTGTGTATGGTAGCAGGCTGTCATAAAGGCAGGCAGCGAGCTGCAATGGGTGCTGTGACCTCGAGATCGTACCCCTTTAACGACAAGGAATAAATCCCGCCGACTCGGGAGTTGAGCACTTTAAACAACACAGTTTATTAGAGAAACTCCCTAAGCAGGGACCGGTTCCCAGAAAGGAAACACCATTCAAGTGGCAAGGACGTGGTGTTTGTAAATGGTTACAGAACAAAGAAGACAAACGTGGGTAAAGGGTAAATAAGTGATCTATGAGGCACCTGTAAGTAGAGGGGCTTTGATCGGTAGAGAATCTGTGAGCGGCAGCAGCGGAGTTTTCCAGATGATTAACTTGGAGACTCGCTAGAGCTGTTGCCTGAATTACTGATTTACTCTCCGTCTCCTGCCCCATTTGGAGAGAGGGACTCCAATGTGACCAGTTTATTTGTGTGATTGCACACTCTAATAGTTCCTCAAAATACTTGTGAGCAAGCCATGTTTTTCCTAACTTTCCGAATGGGGAATCTGAGAGTTGGTGAGATTCATTTACTGCTTTGTAAACACTTTAAAGATAAGAGCTGTATGCATCCAGAAAGGTAGCAAAAATGATTTCTGAACATGGGCACTGCTCCTGACGAAGGTCACTTGATTTGCCAGGCGGTGGTGGCGCATGCCTTTCATCCTAGGACTTGGAAGGCAGAGGCAGGTGGATCTCTGTGAGTTGGAGGCCAGCCCAGTCTACAAAGCCAGTTCCAGAACAGCCAGAGCTACACAAAGAAACAAACAACACTTGGTAAGTGCTTACCATAAGAATAGTAAAAGTTTAGCATGGAGTGTTGTGGCACCAGCCTGTGTGTAATTTCAGAGGACCTCCTGAACTGGTGCCACAAAGGTTTTGAGCCACCATATGGGTGCTGGGAACTAAACACAGGTCCTCTGAAAGAGCAGCTAGTGTTTAGCTGCTTGGCTATCTCTCCAGCCCAACTCAGGAGAGGCTAATGTAGGAGGCTTTCCCAGTTCAAGGCTAGCCTGGGCTACATCGGAGAAAGGTAGACTTCAGGGAGAAGAGGCGGAGCCATTGGTTTGTTAGATGGATGGGGAGGAAGGGGCAAGACTGTCCTAACAATGTTAAGCTTTGAATTTTTTTAAATTTAATTTTAGGTGCTCAGAGACCCACCATGTCAATAGTCCGTTCATCCGTCCATGCCAAATGGGTCGTGGGAAAGGTGATTGGCACAGCAATGGTAAAAACTGCTAAAGTAAGGGCGACCAGGCTTGTTTTGGATCCCTACTTGCTAAAGGTAAGGCTCAACACCTGTTTTAAAGTGGCACTGATAAGTTACGTGTTCTAGAGTCAGAGCAGAAAAGCATTTCCCTGTTGATAAAAAGGTAAGTTGTACCTCTGTGGTAATCTAGACTCTGCTGGGCTGTGGCTATAACCTGGTTCATTGGAGGATTTCAGGAACACACAGTTCATTTAGGTTCATTCTGTAGTCATTTGCTGGGCAAAACAGTATGGGAACAGAGAACAAGACACGTCACTCTTTCCTCCCAGATTGCCATAAGAGAACGTCTCAGTAAAGAGACATTTGAGCTGACCCTCCAGTAAGATTTTATTCCTAGACCAGATGACAAGAAGTCATTCCAACTATGATGAATAGTTTGTGGTAGTTCATTTTTTGGGGGGGTGGGGGTCGCGCTTTTCAAAACAGGGTTTCTCTGTGTAGCCCTGGCTGTCCTGGAACTAGCTTTGTAGACCAGGCTGGCCTCGAACTCACAGAGATCCACCTGCCTCTGCCTCCTGAGTGCTTGGATTAAAGGCGTGCGCCACCACCACCACCACCACGTGGCCTCATTATAATGTTTAATTGTCTTAATAACTTTTGAGCCTCCTTTTGTGGTGGAAAAAAATTGAGCTTGGAGTGGTTCGTTGACTCCCACAGCTAGTGGAGAGAGCTGTGTGTTTATAGGCTGGAGTGGAGGCCTCAGTCAGAGGGTCAATATAGAGACAGATAATCATTGATTTAGAGCCAGGGTAATTAAAGGAGAGACTTCCATAGCTCAGAAATGTCTCTGGGAAAGTCATTGCCGATTTCCAAAAATTAAGCAGCTAATCGCTCGTTGTACCAGAAGCTTCCAAACGTATTTCTTCTTCCGGTGCCAAGCCCTGGCTGGTTTCCTGTGCATCGTCTCTCCGTGTTCTTTTCCCACCACCGGCTCACAGGTGGGAGTTACTGATTGGCTCCTCCCATTCTCTCAACAGTACTTCAACAAGCGGAAAACCTACTTTGCTCACGACGCCCTTCAGCAGTGCAGCGTCGGGGACATCGTGCTCCTCAGAGCTCTGCCCGTCGCGCGATCCAAGCACGTGAAACATGAACTGGCCGAGATCATTTTCAAAGTCGGCCGAGTTATCGACCCCATCACAGGGAAGCCCTGTGCAGGAACCACCTACCTAGAGAGTCCACTCAATTCAGAACCCACTAACCTAAGCAAGACTCTGGAAGAACTCAAGATCTCTTCCGCCTAGGGAAGAGGGAGCCAAAGGGATTGCTGTCTGTATGGCTCCTCCAGGCTTCCATTACTAACCGTCCAGTTTTCTCTTGTGACGTTGATGAAGTAGTAAAAGTAAATGAAGCAAAGTACTGACAGGGTCCCAGAGGTTTGTGTTGTGTTTCCGACTCTCAGCACTGAACATACTTTCAGATTATGTTGTATGCCCAAGTATGCCGCATTGTTTTGCAAGCTCGCCTTTAGTCCCAGCACCGGGGAGGCAGAGGCAGGCAGAACTCTATGAGTTTGAGGCCAGCCTGGCCTACAGAGTGAGTTCCAGAACAGCTGGGGCGACACCAGAGAAACCCTGTCTCGAAAAAACAAAACTAGCAAACGAAAAGAACACATAAGGCTACACTCCATAGTTTTTTTTTTTTTTAATTTATTGTATGTGTGTCCATGGTGTGTGTGTGTGTGTGTGTGTGTGTGTGTGTACACATGTACCACAGCACACCGGGCTTTGTGGAGTCAGTCCTCTCCTTCCACTTTTACATGTTCCCAGTGATCACACTCAGATTGTCAGGTTTGCACGGCTAGTTAGTACCTTTACCCAAAGAGCCGTCATCCTGCTGGTACCAAGTCTTAACAGCTTATATTCAAGGTGGATTTAATTTTTTTTTTCTCTGATTTCACCAGTTCCCAAAGGGGGAACTTTGTCCGGTTGAACTGTATTTATAAGAATAGCATTGACATGTAGAAAATAAGATTTATAAGATTCGGAGTCATTTACATCCTAGGCTGTATGAGATCTTAAGATCTGATAAACAGTTGTAGCACTCTCATTGTTTGGGGAGTTGTTTTGCTTGAGAATGGGGCTCACATTTCAATCCAGGTTGGCCTCGAACTCACAGCAATCCTCCTTGTCAGTTTCCTGAGTGCTGGGATTACAGGTGTAAGCCACCGTGCCCAGGAACGTTGTAGAACTCTATATGCATTTGAGGTGGAAGTTTCTAGGTTGATCTTCATTAGTGTGATAACTGACAATCACACACACACATACACACACACACACACACACACACACACGCATGCACATGCACACGTATTAAGATTAAGTGCTATAACTTAGTTTTTGTTTTATTGCAGAAACTTTGGCCTATGAATTCCAGTTTTCTAACTCCTAGAAAGAGACTTAGGGTATATTTCAATTTCAGCTAATATGTATGATATATGTGTGTTTCTTTGGTTTTTGTTTGTTTTGTTGTTTGGAGATAGTGTCTCAGTTTATAGCCCAGCTGTGCCTGGAATTTACAGTCATCCTACCTCAAGCCCCTGGGTACCTGGGATGAACAGATGTATGCCACCAGGCATAGCCTACTGTAAGGTATCAGTGAGGAGCACAGTGATGGGTCATCACGCTCACAAAGTAGGGAGGGGATGCATAGGTGCCCTTATGACAAATAGGACCCGTGGAGGGTAAGTGGTGAGAGACCAATTAATTTACTGAGAGAAATGGGGCAGTACTAGACCTAAATTTTGAAGTCTGCAGCCTAGTCAATAAGGGGTATGAAGAGGACATTTCAAACAGAGGAAGAAGTGTAAAGTCCTAAGTAAAAAATATGACCAGTGTGGCTGGAGAGATGGTTCCGTGGTTAGAAACACTGGCTGCTTTTGCAAAGCTGTTAGGTCCAATTCCAGAGGATCTGGCGCCCTCTTCTGGCCTCCATGAGCACTGCATGCATGTGGTGCACAGGCATCCATGCAAACAAACTTTTTTTTTAACATAACCAAGAGTTCTTAAAGCAGAAGAGGATTGCTGGTACATTTTGAACATAGGTAGACTTCAGAGAAATAGGATAATGGATTATTTAAAGTTTTTCAAGGAAAATGATGGTATTTGATTGCAAAGGTAAATAGCATTGGTGTAGAGAACAGGATAGAATAAGATGAAGGGCTGGGAAACTGACTGTAAAAGACTAATTCTGGGCTGAGTGGTGGTGGCGGCGGCGCATGCCTTTAATCCCAGCACTCGGGAGGCAGAGTCAGGCGGATCTCTGTGAGTTCGAGGCCAGCCTGGTCTCCAAAGCGAGTTCCAGGAAAGGCGCAAAGCTACACAGAGAAACCCTGTCTCGGGGGGAAAAAAAGACTAATTCTGCCGAGCGGTGGTGGCGCATGCCTTTAATCCAGCACTCGGGAAGCAGAGGAAGGCAGATCTCTGTAAGTTCCAGAACAGGCAGGGCTACACAGAGAGACCCTATCTGGGGGTGGAGGGGTCAGGGGAAAGACTGATCCTAAAACCTAAACCTTGCACAGAGAGGTGGGATGGTTTGTACTTAAGGAAAACTCTTGGCTTGGTGCCAGGATTGGGACGGAAGGGAAAAATCGTTTGGAACAGTGGTTCCTAATGCTGCGATCCTTTAATACAATTCCGGGTACCTGTATGTGAGCCGACCCGCCTGGAGAGGATAGAGAAGCGGCGTCTCAGTTCCTAAGAACGCCCCCCCCTTGGGGGCTGCGACCCACAAGTTGAGAACTGCTGTTTTAGACTGTTTGGCTCTGGTGGAGCTGTGTGGTCCTCTCAGCACATGACTGGCACCTCTCAGACCAGTCAGGTCTCCAGCTCCAAGCATCCGCAAAATACTTGAGAAGTGGATATGCACACTGATACATAGTTTTTATTAGTTTCTTGGGCTTGAGGTGTAACTCAGCGGTGGAGTACTGGCCTGGCAAGCACAAGATTGCAGGGAGGGACTTCCTGATGGTGCACACCTACAATCTAGCCCCCTTCCCACCAAGCCTGACCACCCGAGTTCCATTCCTGGGACCCACATGGTGAAAGGAAAGAGCAGAGGTTTTTCCTCCAGACTTCACATGCTGGACATGGTCCAGGCACCGCACACGTGCACCAACACATAGATGTAATTCATAACTTGAATTTAAATTTTTTTTTTTTTTTGGTTTTTCGAGACAGGGTTTCTCTGTGTAGCTTTGAGCCTTTCCTGGAACTCACTTGGTAGCCCAGGCTGGCCTCAAACTCACAGAGATCCGCCTGGCTCTGCCTCCCGAGTGCTGGGATTAAAGGCGTGCGCCACCACCGCCTGGCTGAATTTAAAATTTTTAATTAGGCTTCCGGAGGACTCTTGTAATGAGGAATAGGGGCTTGAAGGTGCACAAAGGCCAGCCAAGGGGTCTACATAGTTGAGTTGTAAGCCAGCCAAGGCTACACAGTGAGAATCTGTCGAAAGAAAGGAAAGAAAGGAAGGAAGGGAAGGAAGGAAGGAAGGGGAAGGGAAGAAAAGAAAGAAGAAGAAAGGAAAGAAAGAAAGAAAGAAAGAAAGAAGAAAGAAAAGAAAGAAAGAAAGAAAGAAAGGAAATTATCCCCGAGCAGTGTTTCTCAATATTCCTAATGCTGCAGCCTTTAATGCAGTTTCTGGAACTCATTCAGGTGGACTCGTCTAGAGATGGATAGAGAGGAGCCATGTCTCAGTTCCTAAGCCCATTGGAAACAGGTGTTTTCTGGTGGTCTTAGGCGATCTCTTTGAGGGTCACGCCCCACATGTTGAGAACCACTAGGGCCTAGAGCCACAGGTGGTGGTAGACACCTGTAACCCAGCACTCAGGAAGCAGAGGCAGAGAATGGCAAGTTCGAGACAAGCCTAGACAATTTAGTAGAACCTCCTTCAAAACTAGATACAGCTCATTGGTAAAGCACTTGCCTAGGACAATCATCAGTATTGGGCGGGGGCGGGGGGAGCACTGGACTAAAGAACTAATGAAACTCCAGAGCAAAATGGCAGCCAAGGGGCAAAAATACAGACTAATTGGTCTAATGCTAAGTAAAACAAGAGCAGGGCCAGCAAAGAAACGCATAAATGCCGCGGCTGCATTCCAACAGAGATCCAGGTGGAAGCGGGGTTGAGAGTTTGAGACCAGCCTGAACTGCATAGTGAGACCGGGTTTTAAATAAATATAAGTAAACTGGGTTTGGTGACTGCGCATATAACCCTCAGGAACACAGCCTGGGAATGGAAGTCGTTTGAGGGGAATTCTGAATGCTCTAAGAAAACAAAGAGTCTTGTGACCTCAGTTCCTTCAAGACATGAAATTGTTCTTGGAATGTGGTTTGTGCCCCTCCCAGGTGGAGGGGATAAGAGTGAGTTGACTCCAGATCAGACACTGTTGCTTACTGCTGTTATTATATGACGAAAAAACCTGGTTTTGCCACTCGTGCGTCTTGTCCCTGTGATCGTACACTCATAGGATTCTCCTCCGCCTTCAGAGTATAAACTGCCTGATGCTCTGAGTAAAGGTGGCTAGTGTGTGAGACTTCAGTCTGCCTCATTTTTCAGGCTCCGTTCTCCCAAGTTCAACCACCTCAAGAGCTGTAAACAAATGACCACAAATTTAAGGCCAGGCGGGGCTACCCAGCAAGACCCTGTCTCAGAGACGTTAAGAAACCGAGGCTCTGTGCAAGAAACACGGGCCCACCCGCTCTTAAGGAGGCCCTGCCCCAGTAAGACTCATGCATGTCTGCCTGCCCTGCCACAGTTGGGTCTACTGTTGTATGGGATTCCCTCAGCCTTCTTCCCACTCAAAGGAACAAGACGCTCCTTACTATATTAGCATGCTCAAATTCTGCTTGTTAGAAAACTGCATCCATGGGGCTGGAGAGATGGCTCCGTGGTTAAGAGCACCAGCTGCTCTTCCAGAGGACCGGGGTTCAATTCCCAGCACCCACATGGCAGCTCACAACTGTCTGTAGCTCTAGTTCCAGGAGTCCAACACAGACATAAATGCAAGTGACACACCAATGCACATTTAAAAAAAAAAAAAAGGAAAAGAAAACTGCACCCTTTGAGCATCAAGATTACAGGTTGTAGGAGAACCAGCTCCCACCCCTCCTCTTACCCAGAACCATGCAGGCAGTCACTGGACAGTGTCTTCCTCTTGGCCTCTGCAGCCTGGGCCCCAGCCTCTGAAGGTAGCTGAGTCCCAGGCTGCTCTGCGTTTCTCTGATCCGTTTGGGCTCTGGCTCTGGTTTGGCCGACTCTTGTCTTGCTGAAGTTCTCATGGTTATATCCATAGCCCTTTTATTATCCTTACAGAGTCTATTTTCCTCATCAGAGTGGTTCTCAACCTTCCTAACGCTGCGACCCTTTAACACAGTTGTGGTGACCCCTGACCATGGAATTATTTTCATGGCTGCTTCATTAACTGTGATTCTGCTACTGTTACGAATCATAATGTAAATATCCGATATGCAGATAGTTAGGTAACCCCTGTAAAAGGGGTTCGGCCACCGAGGGGGTCGCGACCCACAGGTTGAGAACTACTGTCCTATACTGTGTTCACCCAGTTCCATGCCTTTTAGGTTGACCCTGCTTTCACAGGCAGACTCCTTCCCTTGGCAGTGAACTGTTCCTTCTGCCCTTCTGAGAACTCTTTCTTGACCCATCCAATACCACCTCACCCCCATTATTTCATGATCCCCCTTCCATGCTGACTTCCCATCCTGTGAAACTCTCCATTTTACCTCTTCACACTGCTCTAATCACATCACTAGAAAGGGACTCCCCATGGTCCGCACCCAATGGATGCTTAAATGAACAGTTCCCAGACGACAAGAGTTTAGGTATCTGCCCACCCAGAGGGCATTTAGAAAAGTGTGACTTCTAAACTGGCTGGTGGTGGTTCACAACTTTACTCCTAGCACTTGGGAGGCAGAGGCAGGTGGATCGCTGTGAGTTCAAGGCCAGCCTGGTCTACAGAGTGAATTCCAGGACAGGCTCCAAAGCTACACAGAGAAACCCTGTCTTGAAAACAAAAGAAAACAAAATGTTACTTATAGCTGGATGGGTAATACACACCTCTAACCTCAGCATTTGGGAGGCTGAATCAGGTATTGCTGCAAGTTTGAGGTCAGCCTGGGCTACCTAAGAATTCTGGCCAGCCTAGACTACAGTGTGAAACCCTGTCTAAACAGTGGCGGGGGAGACAATGGTACATGTTTATGATCTCAACTCTTGAGTACTGGAGTCAAGAGGCTCAGGAATTGAAGGTCATCCTCGGCTATGCAGTTTGGGACCAGTCTGAACTACACAAGACACAGTCTAAAAAGAAAAAGAAAAAAAAAAGAAAACTTAAAAAAAAAAAGGCTTGCACTGCATAAACCAAGCATGGTGAAACATGCCTCTGTAGTCCCAGCTCTCAGGAAGCGGAGGCAGGGAGCTAAAACCTTCAAGGTCCTCCTCCTCTACACCACGACTCTGAAGCCAGCCTGAGCTACAAGATACCCTGTCTAAAACAAACAACAATACACACACACACACACACACACACACACACACACACACCACACACACACACACACAGAAAATATAACCAGGCATGAGAGCGCAAGCCTGTAATTCCTGCATAGGGGCGGGCTGCGAGGAGGGATTGCCATGAGTTTGAGGATAGCCTGGGCTACAGTGGGAAGCTCTGTCTCAAATATGCACAAAGTGTTGTGTGTGTGTGTGTGTGTGTGTGTGTGTGTGTGTGTGTGTGTGTGTGTGTGTGAAAGAGAGACAGAGAGAGGGAGAGAAAGAAAGTATTATTTTTTGGGGAAATGACATTTACATGATAAAAAAAACTTCGAAAGTAATTTGTAAAGAGTGGGTCCCTCCCATACTCTCCGGATTCTCCTCTCCACAAACCTACTCCTATTTTGTGGACCTCCCCGTGTCCATCCCAACGCTGACCAGGTTCCTTTCGCATGTCCATTTCTGGGCCCCGAGCTCCCCTGTGGCTGTCTTCAGTGGCTGGCTGGCGCGCCCCCTGGTGGCGGCACGGCGCGCCGCCGCAGCCGTACGCTGCTCCCCCTGGCGGCCGCGCCCCTCCACTACAGCGGCCTAGCGCCCCTGCCCCGCCCTAGCCGGAGCGGCCCGGCCGGGGGGGAGGGGTCGCGGCGGCGGCGGCGGCGCCGTCAGCGGCACCCGGGCGGTCGGGAGCTTCAGGCTCCGGAGCAAGATGGCGGCACGAGTGCTGCTCGCGCGAGGAGGCCTGCTGCGGCCAGCCGCCCCCGGCAGCTTCCTGCCCGGGCTCCGGTGAGCCAGCGCCGCCCTTTCCGGGGCCCGGCCGGGGAGGGGCCCGCTATGGGGCGAAGGGTGCAGGGTCCCCGGGGCGGACTGTGGGGACACCGGGGGAGGGGGAGGGGGGGGGCGGCCGGAGGGCTGGCGTGGCTGCAGCGCCTTCCCGGGGGGTCCCCCCCACCCCCCCGTGGGGTTCAAGGTCACGGTCCCTGCGGGCGCCGCCCCGGGCTCGGGCTCGGGCTCGGGCTCGGGCTCGCGGGCCACGTCTGCCCGCAGCCTCCGTGCACTGCGCTCTCCCTCCGCAGTCGCCCCCTTGGTTGTGCAGAAAGTGAGATGGTGGCAGGTCCCCTCCACCCCATCCCATCCCCCTTAAACCCTCCCGGGGAAGCTCTGCACCCAGGTCCCCCCCGACTCGGGAGCAAGTCTCTGGACTTAAATTGGAAAGTGGAGTGGATCGGAAAAGTCATCGACAGTGGCCAGCGGGCGTAGATGGCGGAGTTCACGTTCAAACTTTTTTTTTTTTCTTCTTTGCCTAACGCTCAGTGGATTCCGTGTGCAGTTGTCTGAATCTGTCACCTTGACATTTGAACAAAACAGCCAAAGGCCATCCTAATTTACCGACAGATTTGTTTTCCCTTCCTTCCCTTGTATGATTATTATTTTATTTTTTTAAACGGATTTATTTTGATTTCATGTGTGTGAAGCGTTTGGCTGCATGTATGTGAACCACGTATGTGCCTGGTGCCAGTGGTAGCCAGAAGAAGGTTGGGATTCCCCGGAACTGTGGAGTTAGAGAGGGTTTGTGAGCCCGCCATGTGGGGGCTGGGAATTCAATCTGGGTCCTCTACAAGAGCAGCAAGTGCTCTTAACTGCTGAGCCATGTCTGGTTACTTTTTGAGACAAGGTCTTGATACATGTATCTCTGGCCGGCCTGAACTTTCTGCAAACCGGTACTCCAATTGCAGGTGTGCACTACCAAGCCCAGCCTTCGCTAATTGAAATGTTGCCTTTTAAAAAATTAGTAGATTTATCTAGTGCGCGCTTGCCCACACGAGTGTGTAATTGGTTTTCTTCCACCATGTGGGTCTGGGAAATTGAATTTAGTTCCCCAGATTTAGTAGCTAGTGTCTTTACCCTTTAAGCCATCTCACCAGCCCTAAAACTTTTTTCTTTTTTAAGATTTTGTGTGTGAGTGTGTGTGTGTGTGTGTGTGTATGTATGTGTTGTATTTTTACCTGCATATGTGTATGTGCACAATGCGCATGTCTGGTGCCTACAGGGGTCAGAAGAAAGCATCCAATCCTCTGTAACTAGAGTTACAGAGGTGGGTTGTGAGCCACCACAGGGGTGCTGGGAATGGAACTCTGGCCCTCTGGGAAAGGAACAAATGGTCTTAACCACTGAGCCGAGTCTCCCCAGCCCTGTGTGAGCGTTATATAATATGGCTTGTCTAATTTAGTAGCAGTCTTAAGTATGGGGTGTGCATTTCAGAAGATGGAGCCTCACAGAGACTAGGGAAAGTGTGAATTCAGTGTGTCAGGCCCGGTGCCTTTTCTAGGACAGATGCAGCTTGTAGATGCAAATTGTTTAAGTCATGTGGAACATGTTTCCAAGTAGAATGGGCAAACAACTTCGACACCTGTGGCTACTAAACAAGCAATCCGAGCCTCTAAAGTGTGTATTTTGTTCCTTGGAAAACAGGTTTCAGGCAGCTGAAACCCAAAGCATTCAGCTGAAACCCAAGGCGTTCACTGAAGACCTAACAAAGTTGTAAAGCTGGTAAATTCGAGATTTGGGCCTACCAGGAACCCCTACTTCCTGCTGGAGCCAAATGCCCTGTGCTTCCTTAGAGACACATTCACCCTCCCCTCTCCCTTTCTGCCAGTCCTTTCTGGGAGCAATTTAGAGAAGGAGGAAGGACCCAGGGTCCAGGGCAGTTTAGAACCTTGTGAAGTTTGAGGTGCAGACTGTTCAAATGGAGAAACCAAGTGTCTGGGCTCCAAGCAGCTGGTAAAAATTGTCAGCATATAGGAATGTTGATAGAGACCTGGGTTCTTTCTAGCCCAGGCTGGTCTCGAACTCACAGAGATTGGCCTGGCTCTGCCTCCCGAGTGCTGGAATTAAAGGCGTGGGCTCTTTAACGGTTGTGAGCCACCATGTGGTTGCTAGGAATTGAACTCAGGACCTCTGGGAGAACAGCAGGTGCTCTTAACTGCTGGGCCATCTCTCCAACGCCTCGTTGTTTTGTTTTGAAGCCACGGTGATGATTGGAAGTGTTTAAAAAAGACTCTGGCTAGTGAAGAAGCTGAGAGGCAAGCCCTAGTGTGTGCCCACATTTACAGACTGATTGGGTAGAGGAGATTGAGCCGGTAAGGAAGGCAGGGAAAGAGCAGCCAGCGCCATCCTCGTGTGACAGCTGTTAGAGGGAGAATATTTATTGGACTGCTCAGCTGTGTCTCCTACTGGCTAAAAGGTTAAGTAAGATGACATTTGAAAGAAAAAAAAAAAAAAAAAAACAGAGTATTGCCTACAGGAGTATTGGGGTGACCTTGCAACATGAGTCTCAGAAAGGAATCGGGTCTTTGTGGGAATCCCGGACTTATGTACTCTCTAGTTCATCGTATTTAGCTATGGTTTGTATTAGGATGTTTACTAGAACAATTGCGCTAATGCCCGGAAGCTCTGGCAAGGATTTAAGATACCAGGATTTAATTCATGTTCCTCCCAGTAATGCAATTGTCCAGGCCAGAAACCAGGCCTTCCCCAAGCCTATGCTCCCTCCCTCCCAGCCTTCTCATTGGCTGTCAGAGCTGTCGTTTCTGCTTCCAAATGTCTAGGCTCCACCGGCTCCCTTCCCGTTACCCTTAACCAGCAGCAACACTTGTCCTATGAAGAATGTGAACTTGATCCCGTCATTGAAGGGGACGGATAAATTCTAAGAGGACATTTTTTCCCATTGTAAAACACCTGTTACGCAGGCTATCGTGACCGGAGAGATGACTCCGTGGTTAAGAGCGTGTACTATTGCAGAGGACCTGAGTTCAGATCCTGTCACCCACACCAAGCCACTCATAAGCACCTGTAACTCTAGCTTCGGGGGACCCTGACCCCTCTGAGAACCTGCACTCTCATGCCCATGCCCCCCTCTCCCATACATATACACACAGTTAAAAATAAAAATAAATCTTAAAAAAAAAAAAAAAAAAAAAAAAAACACCTGGCTACAGCCAGTAGTACTTGAGAAAGTGAAGTAAGAGGATTTCGGAGTTGGAGGCTGGATGACATGATGAGACCCTGTCTCACCCCCTCCTGCCCAGCCCCCCCATCCTTCTCCAACACCCCTCCTAAGAAAAGTAATAAAAGCCGTTTGAAAGACAGTGGAAACATTTAATAGAAAATGGGTGTAGATTTTATGTTTCGTTTTTTGTTTGTTTGTTTTGGCTTTTTTGGTTTTGGTTTTGGTTTTTGGTTTTTCGAGACAGGGTTTCTCTGTGTAGCTTTGGCGCCTTTCCTGGAACTCACTCTGTAGCCCAGGCTGGCCTCGAACTCACAGAGATCCGCCTGGCTCTACTTCCCGAGTGCTGGGATTAAAGGTGTGCGCCTCCATGCCTGGCCTATGCTGAAGTATTAAGCTTGTATTATGTCTATACAATTTTCAAATCTATACAAGTTAAAAAGAAAACACTTTAAAAGATAACCACGTTAATTTTTTTGATCCACATGGAGTGCATAAGTTCTCTTAGTTCAACTTATCTGTGTTTGAAGTTTTTCTAAGTGAAAAAAACTGGGGAGTGGGGTCTCCGTAGCAGAGCGGGAGTTAGGTTTAGGGGAGTATTGCTTTAATATGAGACTTCTTGCAATAGATCTGCCTTCTCCTTTGCCCCTGCCTGGCCTTCCTCACTGCAATATTTTCTCTTGGCCTTGGCCATTACCAGCTCTTAGAATGTGCTTTCGCCCATCGCTATCCACCTAGCAAATGTCATCTCCTCCTCTGCAGCTTTAGCTCGCCAGGTACTTCTTCAGGTGCCTCATCTCCAGGCCAACTGAGACATCCCCCACCCCACCCCACCACACACACACACACACACACACACACACACACACACACACACACGCACACGCACACGCACACGCACACACCCCACCCCACCCCCGTGCCTCTGTCCCAGAGTTCATGTCACACTGATGGTGATCATGTTTCCCTGCTCTGACTGCAGACTCAGCTCTGGGAGGTCGTGGGGCCTAGGTTTGTTCTTCAGTGTGGGTGCATTCTTCCACACTGGCCCGACCCCTAACACATGCGCAGTGAGCGAATACTTGAGGGTCAGTGAGTAAGGCCCATGGTGCTGCTGCCCTGGCCTGAACGTTAAGTGTACTTCCTTTCTTCATTTGCTCTGACTAAACGCTAGTACTGTCCTCTCACCTGGTAGGACCCTTTCCACCTCAGGGCCTTTTGGGTTTGTTTTTGTGGGGAGGTTTGGTTTTGTTTTGTTGTTGTTTTTTTTTGTTTTTATTTTTATTTTGTTTTGAGGCAGGGTTTCACAGCATAGCCCTGGCAGGCCAGGATCTTGATACATGGATCAGACCAGCCCCAAACCCAGAGATCTACCGATCCCTGACTCTGCCCCTCCCAAGTGCTAAGATTCACACCAGCAGGTTTTTGTTTTTTCTCTCTAGTGCTGGGGATGGAACCCAGGACCTCAGAGGTTTCTTTTGAAAACCTTCTTTCCCTTCATCTCTCCATCCACTGCCTAAGCAGCGGGCTGTCCCTTGTCCCACCCACTGAGTGAATGCTTCCTTCCGAAAAAGGTTCTGCTGGGCACGGCACCCCCTGCCCTCAGCCGCTGACTCGGTGCTTCCAGGCTGCTTTTCATGCTTGTTTTGAAAACCTGCTAGCATACACATGTCCAGGTGTAATTCGCAGAAACCTAGCCACCCTGCCCGAGTTGATCTCTGTTATAGCCGCTCTTTCTTCCCCCACTCTGCTCTCGTGCCTTACGGAGCTCTTTGCTGTCCCAGAAGTCTGCCGTCCATTTCCATGACACTGTGTCCTTGTACATGTAGTTCCCTCTGACTGGGATTATCACCTGCCTTGTCCATCTGTCCTGCTTGGCCTCCAGGGCAGAGCTGCAGTAGCTCTACTGGAGTCCCCTTCGCGCTGCCTCTGATTCCAAGCTGATGATTCATTCCCTTGAGCTCTGGCACTGTGTGGCCGCTCTGGTATCTGTTGTGCTCATTCTGGCTGTTTTCCCCAGGAGAATGGATGGGCGTCTGGTTGAACTTGGTAGCAACAGAACCTAGTGCACAAAGTTTATTTGTAGTGTTTGATAGGAAGCAGGGGAGGGGGGGCATGACCCTCCAACGTGTGTGTGTGTGTGTGTGTGTGTGCGTGTGCGTGTGCGTGTGCGTGTGCGTGTGCCTGTGCCTGTGCCTGTCTGTCTGTCTGTCTGTGGTTGTCAGTAAGACCCCAGGCCTTGCCTGGATCTTACCACTCTGGCAGCTCTTGGCATAGCTCTCTCCGGATTTGGCTTACACAGTGAGAGAGCCTGGACCATGTATCACGCATCCTGTGTCCAGGACTAAGCATTATCATATCAGCTTTAGTCAGCTGATACCTGACACCCAAAAAAAGATTTCAGAGTTGGATACTCAAAGCCAGGCTCACACCGAAGGTCAGCTGCAGAGACATCTATCTGGGAGATGTCCCCGATTAGTGAAAACGAATGTCTGTCGTTTGTCCTTAGCTCATTATTTTGTCTCACTGAGCCAGTCTTTTGTAAGACATAACCTTGCTAGTTGTTTTGACGCTCTAATGAGATGCCATCGGCAATGAATGACATCAACCAGTCCGTGGAAAGAAATGTGTGTTTATTAGCTTTCAATACCCTTGAGCCCTCAGGAAAAAGAAAAATGTGTCACTGGGTTTTTCCACTCCATATTTAGCCTGCAAATAATTCCTTATTAGATTCACATATATAAAGTATTAGATGCAATAAAAATTAAATAGTCATGTGTATGTGTATATAATTCAGACTTGTGTGCGTTTCTGAAGGACACATTAAAAACAATTAGAGTTGGACATGGTGGCACATGCCTGTAATCTAAGCACTTAGGAGGCAGAGACAGAAAGATCAGTAGTGAATTTGGGGTCAATCTGGGCTACGTGAGACACGATCTAAGAATAGAAAACCAAATACATTCCTAAGTGCCAAATAAATATTGATGATGGGGAAGAAAATAAATTCATAGTAATTGCTTTGGTCTTACGTGAAATTCCTAGTGCAATATATTTTTTTTAACATTTTCATTGTTCTTGTGGTGGTGGTGTGGTGGTGTGGTGGTGAGACAAGAGTCTACTAGTAGGCTAGTTTGGTGTGGACCTCACTGTGTAGACCAGGCAGGTTTTAAACTTGAGACAGTTTTCCTGGCTCAGCCTCAACTAGGAACTAGATAAGATACTCTTTTCTTAATAGGTCATAATTTTTAATACTAATCTGTTACAACTTATTTAAACAAAAAAACCCCACAATTTTAATTTTTTTAAATTTATTTTTATGTATATGGATGTTTTGTCTACGTGTATGTCTGTGTACCATGTGTGTGCCTGGTGCCCTTGGAGGTCAGGAGATGGTGCTGGGTTCCCTGGAACTAGAGTTACAGACAGTTGTGAGCTGCCATGTGGTTGCTGGGACTCTCCCACTGTATAGAGTGTGTTTGGATCATGTCCACCCTTCCCACTCTCCCCAGGCCCTGCTGTCACGACCTCCTCCTCACTTCATGTCACCTTTTCTTTTTTTTTTTTTTTTTTGTTGGTTTTTTTTTTTTTTTTTGAGACAGGGTTTCTCTGTAGTTTTGCGCCTTTCCTGGAACTCACTTTGTAGACCAGGCTGGCCTCGAACTCACAGAGATCCGCCTGCCTCTGCCTCCCAAAGTGCTGAGATTAAAGGTGTGCACCACCACCGCCCAGCTGGGCAAGCTGGTTTCTTAAAAGATAAGTAAAGATTGTGAAAAAAAGCTCGCTGGTACTGAGCCGGCCTGTCTGGACTTCAGCAGTAGCTTAGGTACGAATCATGGCTTCTGTGCTCGATGTACAGTTCACAGAGGAATCCGGGAGGAGGAACGGATGGTCAGTAAGCCAGCTGTGGGTGCCAGAGGTCCCACCCAAGAGTGCTTTCATCGAGTGTCCGACATAAAGATGAGTGTGAGGCAGGGGGCTCGGGAAGAGACTAAAAGCAGAAAGATTTAGGGGACACTGGTGAAACAGCTCATTCAGAGCAGACAGAAGGGCCAGAAGAAGGAGGTGGAAGCGGAATACTGCAAACCTTCCAAAGGAGGAGAGGGAAGCGGTCCTTAAGAAAGAATTAAAAAAAAAAAAGTGCAGTTTTTCTCTTCAAAAATCCATCAGCATTACCTGGTGCAAGCGTAGGCAGGATGCAGTCAAGATTTGATTACGACAATCAACTAAAGCACATAGAATTTCTCGCCCCACCCCCGCCCCCCCCTTGGCTGATGTGGCTGTGTCTGTCCCTGTACTGCTTTCCGTGAGGCAGATATCCACTGTGACAGGTAATTCATCAGGCAAGAGTAGCTTCAGGACACCGACCAATGAGCCATCTTCCTGATTCTGGCTGCCTTTGGGTCTGAATAGTCTGTTGGTCTCTGAAGAATGGGAGGAACCAGTATTCAGATGACGTCATACGGGTCCCTGAGCCTTGTCTATAACCAAATGAACCACAAGTTAAGGCTTAGAAAAAAAATATTTCAGAAATTTTATGTTAAGGTTGCTTTGCAGCCGGGCGGTGTTGGCGCATGTCTTTAATCCCAGCACTTGGGAGGCAGAGGCAGGCGGATCTCTGAGTTCGAGGCCAGCCTGGGCTACAGAGTGAGTTCCAGGACAGGCACCAAAGCTACACAGAGAAACCCTGCCTCAAAAAAAAAAAAAAAAAGGTTGCTTTGCCTGCGTGTCTGTGTACCACGTGCATGCCTGGTGCCCATGAAGGCCCAAAGAAGGAAAGCGTCAGGAGAGGAGTTACGACAGCTGTGAGCTGGCCTGTGGGTGCTAGAAATTGGGTGCTAGTCCTCTGGAAGGGCAGCCAGTGCTCTTTCCTGCTGAGCCATCTCTTGTGCAACTCCTAAAAAGAAATTTTAATATATATTTAAAACATTTAAACAAAGCCAGACATGGTGGCACACACCTTTAATCCTAGCCCTCAAGAGGCAGAGGCAGGTGGATGTCTGGAGAGTTTGAGGGCAGCCTGGTCTGCACAGCAAGTTCCAGGCTGCACCCAGAGCAACATAGAGAGACCCTGTCCCATCCCATATAACAACAACGAAAGCCAAGCTGGGCATAGGGGTACACAGCTGTATTCAGAAGACAGAAGCAGGGGGATTGCCACAAATTTGAAGCCAGCCTGGATATATAAGGAGGTCCAGGTCAGCCAAAGATGCATAACGAGACTTGCTTTTTTAAAAATAAATTATTGGGGGAAGGGAAGGGGAAAAAAATAAATTATTGTGTTGCATTTTTTATTGAAATAAAATGTGCTATGATTCATTTACAGAGTCTTCAAAATAAGTTTTTTTTAAATATTCAAAGAATGGATTGATGACAGAAACAAACACTGTATAATATTGAAGAAAAAGAATCTCTACGTAGCCCAGGCTGGCCTCAAGCTCACCATCTCCCTGCCTTAGCCTTTGGAGGGTTGAGACTGTTAAGATTTATTGTTGGACCCATTTTTACTAATGTGTCTCTGTGTGGGTGTGTACATGTGAGTGCAGTGCCTACAGGGGTCAGAGCTATGGGATCCCCTGGAGCTGGAGTTACAGGAGGTTGAGAGCTGCCTAATGTGGATGCTGGGAATTGAACTTGGGTCCTCTGCAAGAGCAGCAGTACATACGTACTCTAAACTGTGGAGCTGTCTCTCCACACCCCAGAAGCAATTTGTTAAGCCCTTTCTGTTTACCAGATGCTATGCTTAGAACTTTAAGTGTGTGACCTAGAAGCATGTACATTTTTTCACTTAAAAATCTACAAAAATGGGGGCCAGCAAAATGGCTCAGAGGGTAGAAGCGCTTGCTACACAGTCCTGATGACCTGAGTTCAGTCCCCAAAACTCACCTTAAAAAGCCAGCTGCGGGCTGGAGAGATGGCTCAGTGGTTAAGGGCACTGACTGCTCTTCCAGAGGTCCTGAGTTTAATTCCCAGCAACCACATGGTGGCTCACAACCATCCATAATGAGATCTGGTGTCCTCTTCTGGTCCGCAGGCATACATGCAGGCAGAACACCATATAGATTAATAATAAATCTTTACAAAAAAAAAGGCGGGCAGCTGCAGTGTTACACATCTGTAATCCAGCGCACCTGTATTGAGGTGGGAGGTGGAGACAGGAGAAGCTTGGGGACCAGTTAGCCGGGAGGATGCAGTGTATCAGACAGGAGAGGAATGACCCCTGTCGCTCTGACCTCCTAATGCTTACTGTGGCACACACACATCTACCCTCACAGACACACAGTATAATCAATTTTTAAAAATTGAAAATACAACAAGTTAAAGGCCAACCTGGCTTATCTGAGCCCCTTGAAAGAAAGAAATGGACAGGAAGATGGAAAAAAAAAAAAAAAACAAAACCTTGCTCTCACCTGCCCTGAGTGTCTTGAACCACAGTGAACGGAGAGAATTGACTCCCAGATTTGTCCTTCTAAACTCTGCACAGCTGCCCTCGCTCACACAGGAGGAGACAGGAGGATTGCCCTGAGTTTCCAGTTAGCCTGGGCTGCAGAATGATACCCAGTCTCAAAGTTGAATAAATTATGGGGAACTGGATCTGTGGCTAAAGCGCTCGCGCAAGCGGCACAAAGAATGTAATTGAAAGCCTCGGGTCACCCTTTTACAAAGCGGGGGACTGGGGGCTCCCCACCTGTAATCCATGGCTCAGTAGGCTGAGTCTGGGTCCTCAAAGCAAGCTGGCTAGGTAGGCTAGTCGTATGGCGAGCTCTAGGTTTGCCTGAGAGACCCTGCCTATGGGGGCGTGGGGGCGTGGCGGCGTGGCGCATGCCTTTCATCCCGGCACTCGGAGGCAGAGCCAGGCAGATCTCTGAGTTCGAGGCCAGCCTGGTCTACAGAGCGAGATCCAGGACAGGCTCCAAAACGACACAGAGAAACCCTGTCTCAGAACAAAAGTGGGGAGGGGGCGGGGAAGAGCAGTCAGGAACAATTCTCACATGAGCCTCAGCTCCAGGTGCACACCACAGGCATACGTGAAAATGGAAGGGTGGGAGAATCTTGCTTTCAAATTATAAAAATTTTATATATGTGTGTGTGTGTGTGTGTGTGTGTGTGTGTGTGTGTGTGTGTGTGTATATGTGTGTATGTGTATGTATACATGTAATTGTCTGTGGAGTTAGCTCAGTTAGTAAAGTCCTCTACAAGGACTTGAGTGACATCCATTACCCACCCTTCTCCCCTCCCCTCCCCTCTCCTTCCCCTCCCCTCCCCCCATTCCATCCTCTAGCTGTCTGGTTCTCTTGCTCTCGCTCTCTCTGTTTTTCAAGTCAGGATTTCTCTGTAGAGTTCTGACTGTCCTCACTCTGTAGACCAGGCTGGCCTCAAACTCACAAACATATGCCTGCCTCTGCCTCCTGAGTACCACTGCCCCCCAAGCACTGTGACTAAAGGTGTGTGCCACCACCACCTCGATCAGTTGCCACACTTTAAAACTTAAATTTGTTTTGGTTTTTGAAATGTGGCCTCTTTTTCTTAGTTTTTCAAGACAGGGTTTCTCTGTGTAGCTTTGGAGCCTGTTCTGGAACTCATTCTGTAGCCCAGGCTGGCCTCCAACTCACAGAGATCTGCCTGCCTCTGCCTCCCTGGTGCTGGGATTAAAGGTGTGTGCCGCTCCCGCCCAGCTTGAGATCTTGTAGCCCAAATCCAGCCTTGAACTTGATAGACACCAAGGCTAGCCTCACACTCCTGATCCCCCTGCCTCTACCTCCAAGGTGCTGTGATTACAGGTGTGCTGCACCATGCCCAGCTTCAGAACTACTTTATTTCTTTTGTGCGCATGTGTGGAAGTCAGACAGAGGACAACCCTCAGGAGTTGGTTCTCTGCTGCCACTTGGTAGGACTGAACTCAGGTCACCAGGCCAGACCTGTGGCTGGCACATTTACCTGCTGAGCCAGAGACCCCAGAACTATTTTCTAATCTGTTTTTAATTATGTATAAAGTGAGTTTCATTTTTCAGTTATTTTTCTAATAATAGGTTCCATATATTTATCCTTGCACATCTTGCCTCCCCCACCCTGGGGGGTGGGGAGTATGGGAAACGGCGTGCTTCCGGAAGTGGTGACAGAACTTAAGAACGCTAAGGTCTTCACACTTGTGAGTAGATTCAGAAGGCTGTTTTCACTCTTCCCTAGGACAGTGACATCCTCAAGTCCCAGAGCTCGGGAAGACAGCTGGCTCAAGTCCTTATTTGTCAGAAAGGTAGATCCGAGAAAAGACGCACACTCCAACCTCCTGGCCAAGAAGGAGACGAGCAGTCTGTACAAGTTACAGTGTGAGTAGGGGCTCGGCTGTCCTTGTGCGCCACTCTGTCCGTCCCTCTGTCCATCTGTTCAGAAGTTCATCCTTGCATTTTCTTTTTGTTTCAGTTCACAACGTTAAGCCGGAATGCCTAGACGCATACAACAAAATTTGGTGTGTATCTCAAGCTGTCATTTCCCCGGGGTGGGTGGGGGTTGCATGTAATGATTTTCATATGTGTTGGCTCGGCTAACACTCCATAGCAGAGGAGAGATCTTTGATCTCCCTAAAGCTGAATGTTCAGAGGTTGGCCTGAGTTCCAGGAGGGGCTGTCAGTGGCGTCTTGGTCTTAAGCACTCACACAGCTCCCTCGTCAGAACCCAGGAAGACCCTCTTATCCATCTGTGACTCTGGCCTTGGGTCTGTTCAGGCCCTCCTGGCTGCCTGTGGGTAAAAAACTCCCCTCTCTGGACAACTTGGAGTGTTAGCAGTTCCAAATACGATCTCCATTGTTTTTCCCTAAGAAGTCCCGTGTGAGGAACTGGGGTGGGCTTGGTGACTGAGTCTGTCATGCCAGCGCTTGGAAGGTGAAGACACAAAGATTAAGAGTTCAGAGTCATTCTTGATTATGTAGTGAGTTCCAGGCTGGAGGGCAGCTTGGGCTGCAATGTGAAACTCTTCCTAAAACTTTGAAAAATTAGCTAGCTGTGGTGGTGCATGCCTTTAATGCCAGCACTCGGGAGGCCAAGGGAGGCAGATCTCTGAATTCAAGGCCAGGTTGGTCTACAGTAGTGAGTTCCAGGCCAACTAGTGCTATATAGAGACACCCTATCTGGCTATCCGCCCCCCCCCCCCCCCGAATATATTAAAAATAAAGGATCCGGAAGGATGGTTCAGTGGTTAAGAGCACCTGTTGCTCTTTGCAGAGGGACCTGGGTTCAGTTCCCAGCACTCCCATGATGACTAATAACTTACTCTTCTGTTGCTGTGCTGTGATGCCGTGACCAAGGCAACGCACAGAAGAAACATTTTATTGGGAGCTTACCATTTCAGAGGATGAGTCTGTGGCCATCATGTTTGGGAGCATGGCAGGCAGGCAGGCAGGCAGGCAGGCAGGCAGGCAGGAGGTAGCTGGTAGAGCAGTGGCCCTTAGCTTACATCCTGATCCACAAACATGAGGCAAAGAGAGCTAACTGGGAATGGCATGGACCTCAAAGTCTACCCCTCACCCCATGACACACCTCCTCCAACAAGGCCACACCTCCTAATCCTTCTCAAAGTTTCACCAGCTGGGGACCAAGCATTCAAATATATGAGCCTCTGGGGTCCATTCTCATTTAAACCACCACCAGTTCCAAGGGATATAGCGCCCTCTTCTGACCTCCACAGTTACTGCATGCACATGGTACACAAACCATACACGCAAAACTACCTATACACATAAAATAAAAATAAATATTGAGCCGGGCGGTGGTGGCGCACGCCTTTAATCCCAGCACTCGGGAGGCAGAGCCAGGCGGATCTCTGTGAGTTCGAGGCCAGCCTGGTCTCCAAAGCGAGTTCCAGGAAAGGCGCAAAGCTACACAGAGAAACCCTGTCTCGAAAAACCAAAAAAATAAAAAAATAAAAAAAAAATAAAAATAAAATAAATATTGGCCACGAGTGGTGGCACATGGCTTTAGTCCCAGCACTTGGGAGACAGAGACAGGCCAGTCACTTTAGTTTGAGGCAAGTTTGGTCTACAAAGAGAGTACCAGGATATCCAGGGATACGTAGAAAAACCCTGTCTCAAAATAATAATAATAATAACAATAATAATAATAATAATAAACCTTTAAGTAATAAATATAACCCAAACCAAAGATGTTTATCTCTTGGTTTTTCCCTCACAAAATGATAATTTTCTCTGTGCTTATGCTTCCCTGGGTCATCTTTCTAGCCTGTGTTAGATTCCTGGCTGTATGTCTTGTATGTGTTTGGACAGCTTACACTCACTTCAAACTCAACACCCCAAATCACCCGCTCTCCTTCTGTCCCTGCCATGTTCTGTTTAACTCTTTCCTGGATTCTGGGAGATCAGTCACTGAGGGCTGGCGTTCTTCACCTGCCTTGTCGTTGACCTCCCTGTACTTTCCTCCTCCCTCTTCCTCTTGGCCTACCGAGCCCCGTCCCCAAGTTACCTTCTCCTCTGGCTGCCCTCCTGACTGGAGCGACATGTCCCTTAGCAACCCGTTACCCCAGAGTCTGTCCGGTTGATCTGCCTGAGTTCTGTTTTCTTCCCTCATCATGGTTTATTTTTTTTTTTTGTTTGTTTGTCTGTTTTCCTTTTCTTTAAAACTTCCTGCAGCACCTGATCCCATAACCTAACTGCTGCCTGGCCCTTAGGGGCCCCTGTCAAGAGACTCCACCCAACCCACCCAGTTCTCAGTACAAGTACCACCTGTCTCCTAGCCTCCGCTTAGATAAGGCCTGGGCTTGTAAGAGCAAGTCTGGGGCCCCTGCATGAAGAACTGACTGATTCCATATGTTGGTCTGTGCGGATGAGAAGCCTAGGGCCCAATGTAATTCCCTTCCCCACCCCTCCCCCAGACCTTTCTAGACCCCACCCTGGTTGTCCATACTGTCACTCCTCTGCAGTAGCTCCACTGCACAGTTCATTTACTTCCTGCTCACATCAGGGCACAGAAGGAAACTCATCTTGAACTTACCTCCCCACCCCCACCCCAGATCTGCATTATTTAAGAAAATCAACGTACACAAAAAAGTAAATGTCACCTCTCAAGAGGCAGGCATGGGCTATCCTTGGCCGTGCACACCTATGATTCCAGACTTCCAGAATCTGAGGCAGGATTGTGAGTTCAAGGCCAGCCAGGAATATGTAGTAACAAGACCTTGTCTCAAAAGCAACAACAAAATTTAGATGTATGTAACTCTAATCGGACATAGGCCCACTGGAGGGTAAGGGGCAGAGGCAGGAGATCGATGCAAGTTTGAAGCCTGTATAATTTACAGAGCAAGTTCCAGGCTGGCCAGGGCTACCCAGCAAAATCCTGTGTTCAAAAACAAAAAAGCAAACAAAAACAAACAAACAAAAAAACCAACTAGGCAGTGGTGGCGCATGCCTTTGATCCCAGCACTCGGGAGGCAGAGGCAGGCTGATCTCTGTGAGTTTAAGGCTATCCTGGTCTACAGAGCGAGTTCTAGGACAGCCAAAGCCACACAGAGAAACCCTGTCTCAAAACAAAAAACAAAAAAACCACTAAAACAACACGTAGTATTTGTCTCCGGCCTACTATTATGGTCTGTTGTCAGCAGATAGATGGAACCAGTAACGTTTCTTTTTTCTTTCAGTTTTTTGAGACAAGGTCGAATATTAATTTTCTGTATAGCCAGGCATGGTGACATATGCCTATAATGCTGGTACCTAGAAAAAAATCAGTCCCAAGTGTAAGGTCCTTATCAGCTATATGAGACCCTGTGTATACCATAGGAAGGTTTCCGTGGAGTTAAGCTTGGATAGAACACCCGTGAAAAGTCACACATGGCCTTGACTTGTGGGGGCTCAGGCACCCATCCTGCTCTTGGCGGTCCTGGATTGGCTGGCGTGTTCATTGTGATGCTTCTGAGATCCCTATAGCTGGCTGAATTGAATGGAACCAATTGTTGCTTCGAGTGTATACTTGATTTTGATTCTTCCACATTGTTATACCACGCTGGTGGCCTTGGGGACTACAGAGGCAGGCTTGCTTCATCCCACTGTGTTTGGTTGTTGTCTTTCTTCCCGAAGTCCTGCTCCCACTGCCTTGCTCTGCTGAGCTAGCTGCCCATCCTTCGTCCCTGTCTTGAATGCTTCCCCCCACTTTCTGATTTCTTCCATGATCTTGTATCTAATTCTTATCTTTCTTTCTTTATGGGAACCAGCAGAACTTAACTTTCATAAACATCACATCCCTAAATAGCCTTTTTTCTTCTTTCTCCTAAAATAGCAAATAGTAGAAGCCATAGCTCCTGGACTCTGGGACCTTTGGTCCTTTGTAAACACCTTTATCACATTCCAGGAGTTGCTTGTAAATACCCTGGAGTTAAAGCCTAAGCTGTTGATAAATGGGTGCTGACAGACAACAGAATTTGGCTAACACTTCAGTTCCGGACATCATCTTACAAATAGGCCATAGGGGGCTGGAGAGATAGCTCAGTGGTTTAGAGGACTGGTTACTCTAGCAGAAGACTCAGGTTTGACTCCCAGCACCCACACGGTGGCTTACAACCATCTGTAACTCTAGTTCCAGGGGATCCGATGCTCTCTTCTGGCCTCTGTGGGCATCAGGCACACACATGGTACACAGACATACATGCAGACAAAACACTCATACCCATAAAATAAATAAATCTGGGGCTGGAGAGATGGCTCAGAGGTTAAGAGCACCGACTACTCTTCCAGAGGTCCTGAGTTCAATTCCCAGCAACCACATGGTGGCTCACAAACATCTGTAATGAGATCTGGCACTCTCTTCTGTATACATAATAAATAAATAAATCTTTAAAAATAAATAAATAAATAAATAAATCTGAAATAAAATAAAACACATAACGCTGTGGGGTCAGTTGCTAGAACACATGGTAAGTGGTTGCATCCAATTGATGCTCCTGTGCTGTCTACGGGGAAATCTCTCCCCTGTTTAATCAGCTCTGCTGTTTTTTCTCTTTAAGTCAAGAAGTGTTACCAAAGATTCATGAAGGCAAGCAGTACCCTTGTACCTTGGTAGGAACATGGAACACGTGGTATGGCGAGCAGGATCAAGCCGGTAAGAAGCAGAAGTCTTTGGGATAAGTATCTTTGTGCTACTTTGCAGTCATTCAAATTATTTTGCAATGTAATGCTTGTTTTTACAGTCCTTTTCAAGCCCCATCTGGTTTCATGGATCAAGTGGTTTCTTCAGTAACTCACTGTAAAAGTTACTTTTTTTTTTAATGTTCAAATCTGTTATGGAAACTTTGTAATATAAGTCAATGGCAGATACAAGGCATACTACAATGTTGTACCATGTTCATATAGTAGATACAAGGCACACTACAATGTTGTACCATGTGCATATGGTAAATACAAGGCACACTACAATGTTGTACTGTATTCATGTAGTGGATATGAGGCACACTACAATGTTGTACCATGTTCATGTGGTAGATACAAGGTACACTACAGTGTTGTAACATGTTCATATGGTAACTACAAGGTACATTACAATGTTTTACTGTGTTCATGTGGTGGATGTAAGATGCACCTTGTACTATGTTCACCAGGTGGATACAAGGTACACTACAATGTTGTACTGTGTTCATGTGTTGGATATAAGATACAGTACCATGTTGTACTGTGTTCATGTGTCGGATATGAGGCACACTACAATATTGTACTGTGTTCACATGGTGGGTACAAGGCACACTACAGTGCTATACTGTATTCACGTGACAGGCATCTATATTGTCTAGGTAAGAGTGCCTTGAGACTAAATGTGTGCTGTCCTTTAAAATGCATTTCAGTCCACCTCTGGAGGTATGAAGGAGGCTATCCAGCCCTCACGGAGGTCATGAATAAACTCAAAGAAAACCAGGTAACAATTTTGGGGAAAAAATTTATTTATAGATAATAGATATGCTTGTGTAGTCTAATGATACAGGGTGTATTCACACAGAACTTCATGAAGACACAGTTATCAGCTTTTGTTAGTAAACCATTTAGTTTTCATAGTAGAAATTTAATCATATCAGCTCTTAAAATTGTATGTAAGCATGAAATTACTAGATTTAATACTATCAAAATCACAATTCCTCCATGAACATTGAAATTGATGAGACAAGACCCTAATACTGGCCAAGCTGCATGGTAGACACAGCCCTAGATTACAATTAGAAACTGTCAGCCTCATACATTGTTTTCAATTTTTCAGTTTTTGTTTGTTTGTTGGAGACGGTCTCATATAGCTCAGGCCAACCTCAAACTCCTTATGTACCCAGGGATGGCCTTAAGTTCCTGATTCTCCTGCCTTCCCAAACTCCAGGATCATAGGTCTGTGCCACTGTCCCTGGGGTATGTGCTGCTGTGGATCAAACCCCCAGCTCAGTAGTTTAGAGGGCTTGTTGCTCTTGTGGAAGACTGAGGTTTGATTCCAACACCCACAGTTCTAGGGGGTCTGATGCCCTCTTCTGACCTCCATGGGTGCCAGGGATATGCATAGTGTGCATATATTCATGCAAACTAACATTCATACACATGAAATAAAATAAATCCTTGAAAAAAAATCTGGATACATTAGGAAGTGGAAAGGAATGCTGTATTCATTATTTCAGTGCAATAGATAAAAAATAAGATGGTCTTACTTATAACCATATCCTGTGGAATTTAGTTGTTACTAAAGTATATTTATATATGTAAGTATCCGAAGATTTCACGAGCATGTTTTTTTTTCACCCAAAGGAATTTGTAAATTTCCGTAAAGCCAGAAGTGACATGCTTCTCTCCAGGAAGAATCAGCTGCTGTTGGAGTTCAGTTTCTGGAATGAGCCAGTGCCGAGATCAGGACCCAATATATACGAACTCAGGTCCTACCAGCTCCGAGTAAGTAGGGAACGCAGGCGGTGTCCCTGACACAGACAGTAAAACAGAAGTGAGCGCTTTGTTACGTGTGTTTAGTGTCTTACATGTATTTTTCAAGGGTGGTGGCAGTGATTGGAAACAGGGTCTGGCCTTGGCTGTTTAGCCCAGGCTGGCCTTGAACTTGAGCTCCTGCCATAGTCTCCTGAGTGCTGGGATTGCAGACATCCAGCACCACATCCGCCTTATATTTTGATTAGACTTGTTTTCTCCCAATCTAGTCTTTTTTGTTTTACTTTTCTCTCTCTCTCTCTCATCCTTTTTCTCTTGCTAAGTTCTTTTGTATTTATGGCATTATATATAGTGTTTGTTACTTGATGTTTTTCCAAGTAATTTTTTTGAGGGTGGCTTCAAACTTAGTATGTAGCCAGGGTTAGCCCTGAACTCTTGGCCCCCCTGCTTCTACCTCCCGAGCACTGGGATCACAGGTGTGCACCACCATATACATAAAAATAAATTTAAAAAATTAAGAATTGTGAGCCGGGCGGCGGTGGCGCACGTCTTTAATCCCAGGGCCAGGCGGATCTCTGAGTTGAGACCAGCCTGGTCTACAGAGTGAGATCCAGGACAGGCACTAAAACTACACAAGAAAACCCTGTCTCAAAAAAAAAAAAAAAAAAAAAAAAAAAACCCCAAAAAAAACCGAGCTCTGTGCAAGCCAGTAAACACTCTATCAACTGAACTACGTTACATCCCTAGCCCCCCAATAACATTTTGTTTGAGGAAACACCTTGAGTGCAGAACCAGGCACAATGTACAGCAACTACACTTGCTGAACCAAGAGTGCCTAATAAACACTGAGTGTTGCACAAATTCTACAGCGCTGTCTGTGTGAGAAGGAGAGTGAGCCAGGCCTGGTGGCGATTGCCTTTAATTCCAGCACTTGGGAGGCCAAGGCAGGCAAGTCTCTGAGTTCAAAGCCACCCTGATCTATATAGCAAGTTCTAGGATAGCCATGGCTACATAGAGAAATCTTATCTCAAAAAAAAAAAACCAACAAAAAAGAACTGAATAAAAAGTGGGAATGCTTTTTTTTTTCCAACTTTCTAAACGTGTCCCTCCTGTGTACTAAAAAGAATGACCTAGATATAGCCCCATTTTTATTGATTGTACATACAATAGAAAACATGGTTAATTACATCCGTGAACCATCTTCTTTGTATACACATCCTTCGCCCTTGCCAGACTCCAGTGGCGGCAGCATTACAAGGTGTCCATCTCTGTGATCTAATGATCAGTGCATCAGAGGATGACCCGACAATGGTTTCATCACCATCCGTGGGTGACTTACTCTTAGAGTATGTGTGGGTTGTTTTCTCATAGGACCCCGTAAACTGCTACAGTGATGGCAGAGGAACACTGCAAATGATCACAGGTTTGTTCCTATTCTTTATGTTTTCATACCACTAACCAAACTCTAAATTCCCTTTCAGCCAGGGACAATGATCGAATGGGGCAATTACTGGTAAGTACGTTATTATGTTGAGTTTGTCAATCCCATGAATTATTTTAAGCCATGTCATGAATGATTTTTGTTTTGCCTTTTTGAGACAATCTCATAATCTCATAACCCAGCCTACCTTCAGATGCACTATGTAACCAAGACAGGCCTTGAACTCCTGATCCTTGTGCCTCCGCCTCCCAGGTTCCTGGACTTCCAGGTGTGTGTGTCACCACATCTGGCTCATACTGTAAATCCTTAAGTTAAAAAAAAACAACTTAAATGCCTTGACTTAGTGCTGCATTTTTCACAGAGTCTCTCACTACGTTGCCAGGATAGTCTTGAATGCCTGGGCTCTAATGCGCCTCCTTCCTCCACCTCCAAAGAAACTGGACGTGCAGACACACACCACCATCCTTTTTTTTTTTTTTTTTTCTTGAGGGGAGGCGGTTTTAAGATTTATTTTTCTTTTGTGTGTCTGGGCATCTTGTCTGCATGTACGTCTGTGCACTGCATGCATGCAGTACCCACAGAGTCCACAAGAGAGTGTTGGAGCCTCTGGAACTGGAGTTACAGGTGTTTGTTACCCACCATTGTGAGTGTTGGGAACCAAACTTGGTCCTCTGGAAGACCGGCAGGTGCTCTTAACTACAGAGCTGTCTCTCCAACCTCTGCCCGATCTGTCTTCTGTAATTGTCTTTTTACTACGTTTTGGTTTGTTATTGGTAGGGCATGGTGCCTGCGGAAGCCAGAGGACAGCCTCCTGGAGTTGCCTCTTTCCTTCTGCCGTATGAATCCCAAGGATGAAACGCAGGTCGTCAGGTTTGGCTGCAAGAGCCTTTAACAAACCCTGAGTCATCTTGCTGGCCCCTGGTTTAGATGGCTTTGTTTTATGTTTTTATGAAAAAATTCAAACATGTACAAAACTAGACAGAACAATATAGCGGATCCCCCATTCTATACTTATTTCTAAGCTTCCATAATAATTTTTTAAAGTAATTTCTATTTTTATTTCATGTTCATTCATGTTATGCCTGCATATATGTCTGTGTGAAGGTGTTGGATCCCCTAAAACTGGAGTTACAGGCACTTATGAGCTGCCATGTTGGTGCTGGGAATTGAACTTGGATCCTCTAGAAGAGCAGACAGTGTTCTTAACCAATAAGCCAACTCTTCAGCCCTGCTTCCATAATATTAACACAAGTCAAATATCACATATAATCCCACCACTTAGTAGGCTAACGTGGGACAGTCACAAGACATAGGAAGACCCTGTCTCAAAAAACAAAACAAACAACAAACAAAAACACATACACAAAAATAAATCACTAACACATGGCCAGTCATGTTTAGGTCTAACTCTTCCAGTTAAGACTCTTAGGAATTACCAAGAGCACATGCTGTTTAATCCATAACCCTTTCAGCATACATCCTTTCAAAGGGGCTTGCAAACCAAGTCCCAGTACTGTGTGACACTATTCTGTACACTTCTTGAGGGGTATCTCCTCAGGAATCTGGGGTTTGTTTACTAACAGAACAGCTGGGGTTGATGATGCAGCTCTTTTTCTTTCTGTAGTTTGAGTAGCAAAGTACCAGTGCAAACTAAAACAGACCAAGTAGGAAGATTGACAATTCTCTTCAAAAACCTGTACCTTAAGCCTTACGTTGTGTGGCTTATGCCTGTAATCCTACTCAAGGAGGTCGAAGCAGGAAGATTGCCGCAGGTTAGATGCCAGCCTGAGATACAATGGAAGATGTTGTCTTTAAAAAGTATAGTCTTGCCGAGCGGTGGTGGCACATGCCTTTGATCCCAACACTCAGGAGGCAGAGGCAGGCGGATCTCTGTGAGTTCTAGATGAGCCTGGTCTACAGAGTGAGTTCCAGGACAGGCTCCAAAGCTACACAGAGAAACCCTGTCTTGAAAAAACAGAACAAACAAACAAAAAAAAAGTATGGTCTTGGCACATGGATAAGCGTATAGACCAGTGGTACAGAACTGAAGGGCTAGAAATTAACATTTGATGGCATTTATGAGCAGGTTCTTTTTGACAAATATGCCAAAGTAAATCTTCCTACAGTGAGGGAAGATAATTATTTAATCAAAGAGTGTCAGGAAAATTGGGTATATGAAAAAAGAGTTTACACTCCTGGCTTACATTGTATAAAAATATGAACCAACTCAAGGGCCTGGAGAGATGGCTCAGCAGTTAAGAGCATTATTTGCTGCTCTTGTAGAGTAGGGTTGAGTTTTTTTGGTTTTGTTTTTTTCTGAGACAGGGTTTCTCTGTGTAGCCCTGGCTGTCCTGGAACTCACTTTGTAGACCAGGCTGACCTTGAACTCAAAAGATCCGCCTGCCTCTGCCTTCTGAATCCTGGGATTGAAGGCATGCACAACCAACCCAGCATCAGGTTGGGTTTTTAACCACCATGGAAGTTCATAACCATTTGTAACTCCAATTTCAGGGGACGCTGATGCCGTCTACTGGCCTCCAAGGGTGCTGTATACACACAGTGCACATACATACATGCAGGTAGACAGACACTCATAAACATAAAATAAAAATAAACATTTCTTTAAATGTAAGAACTGAAGCATGAAAAAAGCCCAGGGAAAATCTTTGTTAGTCTGAACTAGCAAAAGTTCTTAGGTTCAGTACAAAAGTTCAATCTAGCTAGGTGTGGTAGAACACACTGTGCTCCCAGCACTGGGGAGGTAGAGGCAGGAGGATCAGGAGATCAAGGCTATCCCCAGCTACATAGCAAGTTTGAAACCAGCCTGGGCTACTGAGACCCTGCCTCAAACAAATTAAAAAAAAAACATATTTGATTATGTGCTATGATAGGTACCATTTTTGTCAAGGGGTTTTTGTTCATGTTTCTGAGCTGTTTGTGTTAGCTTATAGCAGTTTAGATGTTCATACAACTAAGATGTTACTAATGAATATTTTTTCACAGTGAATCCACAGGATATGTTGAGGTTACTCAGCTCTTTTCAACCTTTTCTATAGCCAGTTCAGCATTTGATTTGTATTTTGGCACGTAGGTAACTATTAAGATGGTGGTCTCCTCCGCAGCACACATTTCTGATTATTACCAGGCTACGGCAAGTATATTTCCTTTGCCTTCCATAACTGAATTAGAAAACTTCAGAATGAAACTAATAATCCAGATTATTTTATCACTGTCAATGAAAACCTCTTTTCTTCCTCCTGAGCAGTTACAGCGCACAGTTCAGTTGATTTCCTTAATTCAAGATAATTGATCACATTTGTAATTTTTATGACCATATCTGTATAATTTGTGGGTAACCCATGGTGGATTCACAACAGAGGAACCTAGAGGCCTTGGTGGGGTCACACTTTGGGTACTCCATGTACATGAATGAGAGTGGAGGTGTACAAAGTGGTCTTCAGCAAGCTGGCCTCATCACTAACCGGACAGGTTGCTCCCCTGTTTCTGAGCCCTGTTAAGGTGTTAGAATTGAGTCTGTGAAGTTTCCCTTCAGTAAGAGAACACATTGGTCAGGCCAGCTGGAGAATCTTGCTCCTTACTGGGCACAGAAGTGCACACCTGTGGTCCTAGCATTTGGCAAGCTGAGGCAAGATCATGATTTCAAGGCTAGCCTGGGCTAACATAGTAGGCCCTATCTCAAAGAAAAATGTAAAGCATCGGTCCCATAAGGGTTATTTTTTCTCACTGTAGATGTTCATAGCTTATTTTTCAGGTTCTGGTTATTTAAATAAATGAGGGTGAATCTCTCTCCCCAAATTTCATCAACGCTAAACCCTTCATGTGCCTGAGACCAGGCCAGAGCTTGGGAAGTAGTAACACTGATTACCTGGGTAGTCCATGGTAAAGACACCCTTGATACACCCCAGCTTTGCTCTCCTGGTGAGATGGGAGCCCTACATCATTTGAAGCCCTGCCTTCATTTTTATTGGGAATGATAGAAAATTAATTTTGAGAAAAATTCATTTTTAAACATTTTCAAGATTTCAGGTGCTCTCACTGAATGTGAAAACAGAGTCCCTGGTAGAAGAAGATGTTTAAGGTTTTTGTTTTTGTTTTTGTTTTGTTTTTGTTTTTTGAGACAGGGTTTCTCTGTGTAACAGCTCTGGCAGTCCTGGAACTCGATTTGTAGACCAGGCTGGCCTCGAACTCACAGAGATCCACCTGCCTCTGTCTCTCAAATGCTGGGATCAAAGGTGTGTGCCACCACTGCCAGGCCTGTTTTTATCGATTTTAAATGTGTATGTGTGTATACACACACACATGCATGCTTCTATGGAGATCAGCAGTGATCAGAGTCCTGGAAGTTGTGGCTGTAGGTGGTCACGAGCTGTCTGGGGAATTGAACCTGGGTCCTCTAGAAGACCAGCAAATACTCTCAACACTGAGCTCTCTCCAGAACCAGATGCCCATTTTAAACCACTTCAATCATGACTCCATGCTGTGTGTATCAATAGCACATGTGTATGCACACCCTCCACACATATGACCGCCACCTCTGGCTTTCACAGTCTTCCTGCCCATCTTCCGCATAGATCCCTGAGTTTTTGTGTGTTTATAGGACTGAACACTCCAAAGCCCCTTATTCTCTGCATGTGGACCAGTTGTGGGTCTCTGTGTTAACTGCCATCTACAAGGAAAGCTCCAATGAGGATTGAGCAATGTACTACTGATCTATGGGTCTGGGAATTACATTTTATTACTCTATCCATTTAACAGAATAATAGTAGCAGGTTGTCCCCTAGGGCCTATAATGTATTCTCAGATCTTGGCCTCATTAATGGTATCAGATATGGATTCCACCTCATGGAATAGGCCTTAAATATAACCAAAAAATAGTTGGCTTCCCCAATAACGTTAGTGCTGCCATTGTACCGGTGGGCATATCTTGTGAGGAAAGTTACTGTAGATTGCAAAGTTCACAGCCATGAAGCGGTTCCTTTTAAGTTAACAGCTCTCCTCCCCTTCCAGTTTATATCAAGAATCAGAAGTATAAATTTAAATTTAGTAATAAGCAGAAGTGCCACCATATATCTTTATTTGCTGTTTTTATTCTGAAAAGTCATAATTAAATATTATCTACTTCTCACAAAAATAATTAGGAGGCTGAGGCAAGAAAATCACGCATCTGGGGTCATCTGGCCTACATAGTAAATTCTAAGCTTAACCTGGGGTACAGAATGAGATCCTAACTTCCCCCAAAAATAAATAAAATAAAAACTTGATTGTATTTAATGATTTGATACGTGTTCGAAGAAAACAGTCTTCATTCCCACCCGCTGGCTCCGAGTGGAGGAAATACAGTCTGAGTCTTTGCTTCGATGGGAAAGGGTCTCGTTCCATAGCATGGGCTGGCCTGGACTCGCTGTGCAGCCCAGGCTGGTCTCCCTCGGTCTTTGCCTTCCGAGTGCTGGGGTCACAGGTGTGCATCAGCATCCCCGAGCGCCGGCTGACTCTCCCTAACCATCGGAACACTGCTTTTCTCTCACAGGGCCCGAGCCATTCGCTTTAGACAGGACAGTAATGAGGCAGTTGGGGGATTCTTCTCTCAAATTGGGCAGCTATATATGGTGCATCATCTTTGGGGTATGTGTATTTTTCCTTCTTTTGTGACTTACCGGGATTGAATTCATTACTAACAAAGTTGTGACACACAGCGGGGTAAATCTAGACTCGGTAACCTTAAACCCTATAGCAGACGCAAAGGTCACAGGTGGATGGTAAATGCTGGGCTTTCTAGAACAAAAAAAAAAGACCATCGGCAGAGGCCAGTGGATCGCTGGCTTATAAACTGGCAGCAAGTCGGCCTCAAGTCAGATGAGTGGGCGCGGCTGTAATCCCAGCACTCAGGAGGCTGAGAGAGGAGACTTGAGAGTTCCCTACCAGCAAGAGCTGCATGGAAGGTTCCAGACCAGCCTTGAGCTATAAAGCAAGCCAGGGTCAAAAAAAAAAAAAGGGGGGGGAGGCTGTTGGGGAAGTTACTGAGCATTGGAAGGGGGACATGGGAGGATGGTTATAATTATATTTCATTGCATGCATGTATGTAAATACAAATTAAAACCGGAAAAAATGACAACCAGAGTCTAGAGAGATGGCACAGCAATGAAGAACTTGCTATTCTTCCAGAGAACCCCAGGTTCAGTACCTCCGGCTCTAGGGGATCTGCTGCTCCCCTAGCCTCTGCAGGCACCCACCCTCACATGGCATACATCACATTAACATACATACCTACACTTAGATAAATTAAAAGGGTATGGCTGGGTGGTAGGACTTAATACCCATGTGCAAGGCCTACGATTCAATCTTTATCAGGAAAAAAAATCCACAAATAGTGCAGACTAGTTACATAGTAGCAGAGCTGCGGGGAAGCCAAGCTTCAGTGGTTACATTGAGGCAAAAAAGATAACTTCTCGTGGAAGGATCCTATCATCACGCCCAGAAACCCTTGCGGTAGCCAGGGCTCTTCTGCTCAATTGAACTTACCTGTAGCATCTATGAAACTGAAAGCCTCCACTAACGATAGATTATAACAGTAACCCTTCCTCTTCATAGCACCTCTGGTCAGCCATGTCCTCAACAGTGCATTGCCTGGTGAGTGAGATTTGACTCCACAAAGCATCAGCGTTTTCAAATGGATAGAGTTCACAAACAAATGTCAAAAGACAACAAAAAGTGTGTTCTCCTGGTGAAAGGACTCACTGGTTAACAGCACTGACTGCTCTTGCAGAGGACCCAGTTCATTTCCCAGCACCCACACAGTGACTAATGATCACCTGTAACCCCAGTTCCAGAGGATCTGTGGCTCTCTTCTGGCCTCCATGTCATGCACGGAGTACACATATATAATACATGCATTCATGCCTGCATATATATGTATATATTATATATAGGCAAAACACACATAAGATTTAAATTAAATCTTTTTTAAATCAAAACAAGAACATGTATTCTGCCCTATCACGTTGCATATCCCTATAAGCCCAGCGCTTGGGAGACAGAGGCAGGAGGATTGTGAGTCTGAGGCCATTGTTTATCTGATCTGAAGGTTCCCGATCATAGATGTAGTATGTTATTGAAGAAGCTTCCTTGCTTTCTTAAAGACATCATGTGCTTACCGGATTATAAAACCCTGAGAGCAGACAGCTTCACTCCTCCCAGAAGCCCTCACATTGCCTTCTCTCAGTCCATGCTTGCTACTTTCCAAGTCAGTTCCTGAGTGACCAAAGTAGTGTCAGAGAAGGAGACATGCACCTGAACGACCGTACTCCTGGAGTGTGGGGATTGTGTCTGACGCGGATCTCTTTCCCTGTGCTCATGTTTAAGCTTATAAAGATCTTCAGACCAGGGAGGACATACGGAGCGCAGCGTGGCAGAAGCATGGCTGGGAGGAACTGGTGTACTACACGGGTGAGCTGCTCATGACCCCTTACAGCGTTGGGAAAAACGCAGACGTAAAGTATAGGATGGGAAGATAAGGCTAACAAGGCATGAGATAGACCGATTTTTTTTTTTCCTCTTTACATACTAACTTGACTTTGTTTCAAATTAAGAATCTTGATTCTACCCAGCAGTGGTGGTGCAGACATTTAATCCCAGCACTTGGGAGGCGGAGGTAGAGGCAGAGGCAGAGGCAGAGGCAGGTTGGCGACAGAGTTAGACCCTGTCTGAAAAAAAGCAAAAAAGGGACTGGAAAGATGGCCCAGAATAAGAGCACTGGCTGCTCTCCCAGAGGACCTGGGTCCAATTCCTAGCACCCTCATGGTAACTCACAACCACCTGTAACTCCAGGTCTAGGGAATCCAATGCCTTTTTCTGGCCTCCATGGGCATAATGCATATAGACATGCATGCAGATAAAACACCCATACACATATAATTAATAAATAAAATTATTTTTAAAGCAGAAGACAAACAAAATCAGAATATTGATTCTTGCTGGGCAGTGGTGGTGGTGAGTTCTGGAACAGCCAGGAATACACACAGAGAAATCCTGTCTGGAAAAACCAAAAAAACACTATTGTATCACCTAGTAGAGTTTTCAGACATGTGGATAGCTTAATTTCTTTTAATTATTTTATTCCCTTGCTGTCCTAGAACTCGCTATGTAGAACAGACTGGTCCTCGAACTCACAGAGATCCACCTGCCTCTGCTCCCTAAGTGCTAGGATCAAAGGCATGCACCACCATGCTGGACTAGCTTAATTTTTTTAAATATTACTTTTTTTTTTTTTAGTTTCTTTGTTCTTTAAAACTTACAATTTTTTCTAAACTTTTTTTTTTGTTAAAACCATCACTTCCCCAAAATAATTTAATACATCAATTAAAAAGAATATATTTGCAAATAGGTATGGTGGCACACACATTTGGAAGACTAAGGCTAAAAGAATGCTCCAGGGTAACTGGAGTAACGAATAGCAATAATAGTAATGACAATGATAATAAATTTAGGGCTAAGGAGATGGCTTTGAGCCACAGCACTAAAAGTCGAGAGCAATTATAAAGTTAATTTTTGTTTGGTTGGTGGTTTTCCCAGACAGGGCCTCCACTGTGTAGCCCTGGCTGTCCTGGAACTCACAGTGTAGACCAGGCTAGCCTCAAATTCATAGAGATTGGCATAAAGTTCAATTCGATGGGAATTTAGCTGCATACTAAGAAGATGAGAAAGCAACCTAGGAGGTAGAAATAGCTTGTCTTTTAGTTAAAAAAAAAAAAAATATCACACAATTGAGCCAGGCCTGTACCAGGAAGGGCAGGTAGGAAGGTCCCGGTTAAAGGTCTTCCTTGGCTACATGGAGAGTGGAAGCCAGTCACAAAAGAAACAAAATCCTGTAATCGTATGTAATTCCGTGTTTTATTCTTCTATTATTTTGATCCAGTCTCTCTGTATCAAACTTGTTCACAAACTTGGCGGGGAGGGGTCCTTCCTGCCTCAGCCTCCCACACACCGGGATTACAGATATGAGCCGCCATGCCTGCTTGTAATTTCCTCTTAAACTTCTCATAAGTTTCCAGAATGTGTCTTGGTCCACAGAAGTGGTTGGGGTTTTCTGTTTTGTTTTGTTTTGTTTCAAGGCAGGGTTTCTCTGTGTAGCCCTGGCTGTCCTGGAACACACTCTGTAGCCCAGGCTGGCCTCGAACTCACAGAGATCCGCCTGCCTCTGCCTCCCGAGTGCTGGGATTAAAGGCGTGCGCCACCACGACCCATCGGTTTTTACAAATTTTTAAATGAAAAAAAAAATTTTTTTTTCCATTTATTTCCATGCGTGCTGTTGTTATGTTGGGGGGCAGGGACCCACCACAAAGCACACCTGTGGATGTCAGTGGGCAGTTTGTGGCAGTCAGTTCTCTCCTTCCCCACATAGCCTCCAGGGATTGAACTCAGGTCGTCAGGCTTGGTGACAAGTGCCTTTACCCTGAGCCCTCTACTTTCCTTTCTATGGGATACATTTAGATGCAGTATTATTTGGATTTTTGTTTGTTTTAGTTTAAAGGACTTTTTGAGAAAGCGCTATTTTTCACAGCCAAGACTTGGCTAATCTCCCATCAAGCAGCTCTCCATGTTGGACCCTCTTTCAGTTTCAGTGACACCCTACTCGGTGCTGTCACCGACTTCTGCCCCGGTACCCAGTCCCTTTCCTCACACTCCCCTGCTTTCTAGCAGCATGTGTTTCTGGTCTGCGCAGGCGCCTTGTTAATGTGTCCTTACCCCAGTGCCTTCGGAAAGGCCCGCGAAGTAACCTGCACCTTGTTTTCAGTCCCACTCATTCAGGAAATGGAGTCCAGAATCATGATCCCGCTCAAGACCTCACCCCTCCAGTGAAGCTTCCACGTGCCTACACGGATTTCCGGGATGAATACATGTCATGAATTCGTTTCAGCCATTCATCAAGTGAAAAAAAGAAACCGAGGTGTAAACTGCTGTACATAGCTTGTAAGATCTCTTTTCTTTAAAATTTGCATAATCACGAAGGGAAATCGGGGATCAGACTACGGGAGCACCACTCTGACACAGCTCTGCTTACCAAACTTAAGCCTCTAGCCCTTCAGGAAAACATGATCGTTTGAAGCTGGGGGTGGTAGCTTGCACTCAGGGAGCTGAGGCAGGAGAATTTTAAGTCCTAGGTCAATCTGGGCTACACAGAGAGTTTCAGGCAAGCTTGGACCCCTGGGCTTCCATAGTGAGACCCTGTCTCAAAAACCGAATTTAAAATTCGAATCATCTCTGAGTAAAATTCTAGCTCTAAAAAAAGAATCAGCTATTGCTTTCTATTTTTTTAAAAAAAATCTGTTTTATGTTTACAGATTTCTACAAATTTCTTTCCTTCAGGAAGAAATACAAATTATGTCGTTTCTCGAGCAGTTTTTCTGAGTCTCAAACTAGGAACAAATTATGAGTGTACCCAATGGCTGAAAAGGTTCTGATTTTGTGACTTTTGGTCAGTCAGGGAGGGCTGAGCAGTGTACCACCCTAAGCTGGAAGGGTGGTCACGGGGCACTAGCCCAGTAATTCGGGCTCCACCAGGCACTGTGTCCTGAGGGGTTGACATGAACCAGTGCACCACATGCGATTTGGTAATAAACACCTCAGATAGCTCTAATTTTATTTGTAATATTTTTCTATAAAACAAGTAGCTCTTGGAAAAGAGGTTTTATTTTGTAAGCCGCCATCTGTGACCTCTGACCTCTGGTTCTATTTTGGTAAGCGCACAGCAGACACTTCCAAGATCTTGTGTGAAGGGCAGTGCACGTTGGGTCTAAGTTGACATAAAGCTGCATATTCTGTCTGTCTCCGTTTGGTTTTGTTTTTTAATGTAGTGTGCCAATTTTGTGACTGCAGTCCTGTGAAAGCCCCACTGAACTGAAGAATTATGTCTGCCCTGCAAATTGATATGTGTAAAATAAAGTATGTCTAAATCTCCTATCAGACGCCTAATTTTTACATGCGAATGCTTTTCTCCAAGAACATAGAAAAGTAAATAAAATCCTCTTAATTTTCACATTTTGCATGATTGAAACCTTTTTTGTTTTGTTTTTGTTGTTTGGTTGTTTTGAGACGGGGTTTCTCTGTGTAACGCCCCTGGCCTTCCTGGAACTCACTCTGTAGACCAGGCTAGTCTTGAACTCACAGAGATCCACCTGTCTCTGCCTCCTGAGTGCTGGGACTAAAGGCGTGCGTCGCCACACCCAGCTGTTTGTCTCTTTGTTGGTTTGGTTTTTTTGAAACAGAGTCTCACTCTATAGCCCATGCTGGCCCAGACCCAGAACGTTCAGAATCCTCTGGCCTTTCCTTCCCCAAGTGCTGGAATTATATACACGAGCCACCACATCCTAAAAGAAAAAAAAACAAACTCATTTTTGCACCAGCGATCCATCTCTCTCATCCTCAGGGTGAGGACAATCTGCTGTCTTCCTCTTCCTCTGTGAGATTTGGGGAAAATTTCAATTTTTAAATTTTTTTGTAACTCTTACTATAATTACACTTTTTGTTTGTGTGTGTGTGTGTGTGTGTGTGTGTGTGTGTGAGAGAGAGAGAGAGAGAGAGAGAGAGAGAGAGAGAGACAGAGGAGAGAGAGAGGTAAAGGTAGTTCATTGGTGCACGGCCTGTGGAGATCAGAAGACATCTTTTGGAGTTGGTCCCCTCCTTCCACCACATGGGTCCCAGAGATTAAATTCAGGTCGTGGCCAGGCGTTGGTGGCGCACGACTTTAATCCCAGCACTTGGGAGGCAGAGCCAGGCGGATCTCTGTGAGTTCGAGGCCAGCCTGGGTCACCAAGTGAGCTCCAGGAAAGGCGCAAAGCTACACAGAGAAACCCTGTCTCGAAAAACAAAACAAAACAAAACAAAAAAAAAAATTCAGGTCGTGATGTGTGGCTGGCAGTGCTTGCCTTTTCCCACTGAGCCATCTCACGGGTCTGGTTGTTTTGAGACAGGGACTTACTATACGTCAGGTTGGCTTTAAATCACAACAATCCTCTTACCACAGACTCCTGAGTACTGGGATTACAGGTGTGCCAACAGGTCTAGCTGTGTTTTTGCCTACAAGAAAATGAAGAAGCCAGGCAGTGGTGGTGCACACATTTAATCCCAGCACTCAGGAGGCAGAGGCAGGCCAATCTCTGAGTTTGAGGCCAGCCTGGTCTACAAAGTGAGTTCCAAGACGGCCAGGGTTTCACACAGAAACTGTAAACCCTGTCTCGAAAACAAAACAAAAAAAGGCCAGGGCTGAGGGTACAGCTCACTTTATAGAGTGCTTATGCACAAGCTCTCCCAGGCTCAATCGATCTCCAGAGCTTATATTTACACACTGGGCATGCTGGCACATGCTGGAATCCCAGCATTTGTGAGGTGGAAGCAGGAGGTGGACCAGGGGTCATCTTCAGCTTTACCATAGTTTGAGGCCATCTTGAGCTACAGGAAACCTTGTCTCCCAAAAAGGCAAAATAAAACCAAGAGCATGACGTTACTCCTGCCCGGCTCCACTGAGACCCATTCTCTGGATAAACTGCTATTTTAATGAATGTATATATTCTCCTTCCCAGGCAAGTACATCTCCAAGAAAGGGAGAGAGACCCCCAGAACAGCAGCAGTGAAAGATTCCAGAGATACTCGGAGACACCTTAGTGATGGCAGAGATAGGAGGGCTTTTTGCCTCTACAGCCTCAGAATCTTTTGTTTGCTTGTGGGTTTTGTTGTTGTTGTTGTTTTGTTTTGTTTTTCTTCCCCAAGACAGGGGCTTTCTGTGTAGCCCCGGCTGTCCTGGATCTCACTCTGTAGTCCAGGCTGGTCTCGAACTCACAGAGATCCGCCTGCCACTGCCTCCCGAGTGCTGGGATTAAAGGCGTGCGCCACCACCGCCCGGTTTAGCCGTCAGAATCTTAATGGTCAGTTTCATCTGGACAAGTGAGTGACCTGTCCACAGGTCACATGAGTTCTGTTCACATCCTCCGAAGTGTTTTCCCATCTCTCCTCATGCAGTTCCCTCAACCCTGAGGTCAGCAGGACAAGAACCACTGCTTCCAACAGAAAGATTTGCCCACTCGCTCCCGACTGCCACCAGGTCACACCCAGAGCTGAAACCCTTTCCCCAGCATTCTTTATCTAATGCATTACTAAAGTTAACAATTTACCTAAACCAGGCGTTTCCACCCTGACCTGATACTTATTAACACTGGCCACAGCATTAACGTATTAATACAGCAGATGAAATCTTACTCCCTAAGGTTCTAAGACCTACTTTGTGAAGATCAGTGTGAGGATAACAGGCCTGTGCAACCACACCTGGAGTTCTGTGGTGCTGGGGATGGACCCCTCGGGCTTCCCACATGCCAGGCAAGCCCTCCACCAACTGCGTTCCTCCAACTCTTCACCCTTTAAAAAAATAATTTATCACCGGGCGGGGGTGGCGCACGCCTTTAATCCCAGCACTCGGGAGGCAGAGGCAGGCGAATCTCGGTGAGTTCGAGGCCAGCCTGGGCTACCAAGTGAGTTCCAGGAAAGGCGCAAAGCTACACAGAGAAACCCTGTCTCAAAAAACCAAAAAAAAAAAAAATAATGATAATAATTTATCTGTGTGAGTCTGTCTATGAGCGCACGTGCCGTGACATGCCTGAGACCAGAGAACAACTTGCAGGAGTCTGTTCTCTCCTTCCACCGTGTGGGTCCTGGGGGTAAACTCAGGACGTCAGGTCATCAGGGTTGACAGTCAGAGCCTTGACCTGCTGAGCCATCACACCTCACCACCCTTTCTTCACTTGTTTGTTTGTTTGTCTGTCTGTTTGTTTGTTTGTTTTTCTGTATAGCCCTGGCTGTCCTGGAACTCACTCTCTAGACCAGGCTGGCCTCTAACTCAGAGATCCGCCTGCTTCTGCCTCCCGAGTGCTGGGATTAAAGGAGTTCACCACCTCCACCAGGCCCATTCCTTCTTTTTAATATTTTATGTGTATGTGTGCCTGAGAATAGGTATGTGCACTATGTATATATGGGTGCCCTCAGAGGCCAGAAGACAGCATTGGATCCCCTGGAACTGGAGTTACAGGGATAAGCTACCCCATGTGGATGCTAGGAACCAGATCATCTTCAAGAGCAGTAAATACTCTTAACTAAACCATCTCTCTACCTCCCCCCATCCCCAAATGTTTATTAGTTTTGCGTGCATGCACTTGTGTGTGTGTGTGTGTGTGTGTGTGTGTGTGTGTGCGCGCTATGGAGTGAGGGGGGTCAGAAGGCAATCTTGTGGAGTGGGTTCTCTCCACCGTTATGTGGATTCTGGGGCTCGAACCCGGCTTGCATGGGAAACACCTTGACCCACTGAGAAATCTCGCTGGCCCTGTTGTTTAGAGACAGGGTCTCATGCAGACCAGGCAGGCCGGTTCAGTCTCACTCTGTACCCAAGGTGGGCCTGATCTTCCCACTTTGCTGGGATCACAGGCATGCACCACTCTGCCCACTTGCTGCTTTTTTTTTGATAAAGTATCTTGCTGTGAAGTCCATTCTTGCGTGGAGCCTCAGATCCTCCTGCCTCAGACCCCAGAGTGCTAGGATTACAAGTATATGCCACTATACCTAGCTACAAGGGCTTGTACTGCTTCAACCAGGACAAACTTCAACCCCTTAACTTTCTCTGGTTATACAAACAGTTTTCATAGATTGAAAAGTGGCACCCCCAAACAGGAGCTGTATCATGCTGCTACCACTCGGGGAACCCACCATACCGTATCTACCCGTGGATACCGCCTGTGGGAGAAGTAACCTCTGGCTGCTTCCAGCCAGTCTACAATTAGAAAAGCATGAAAGAGTTCAGTACAGTTCTTGCCTCATTCATATTCACCCCTGACACAACAAAGAGGAGATTGTACCAGTTGTACCAGAGCCGGTGGCCTATGGCCCACAGAACTGATGGTAGAATTGTAAACTTCTCTATCAGAGTCTCCATCTGCACCCTTATCAGATTCCTCTGGGGCAAATTTGGCATCGCACCTGTTCAGATGTCCTGTCGGGAGCAAGCTTTTGTAACCAAGCCGGTGGTGGCCTCCTCCACCTCCTCCTCCACCTCTGCCTGGGCTTGTGTGCCCGAGGTGGTAATGGAAACGGAGACCTTTTGTAGCAGCACTCTGCTGAGACCCAGCAGGCCTGGTCCTGCCCATTTTGCTCTGCTGAAAAGTGCAAACCCACAAAGCAACATCCAGGAGAACTGCCAGGAAGCATTTACAACCGGGACAACGGGCTTGTTGTTTGGGAGCCCGTGGGAGCGCGGCCAAGCACACTCCTCCATGCCTCTCCTCCAAAACCTGAGCGTTTTGCTTTGTTTTGCCTTCCATTTTTTGTTTAGTTTTGTTTTCTGTTTGGTGTGGGTTTTTTTTGTTTTTTCTTCTGTCTTTCTTTTTTTTTTTTTTTTTTTTTTTTGGTTTTTTTTTTTTTTTTTGGTTTTTTCAAGACAGGCTTTCTCTGTGTAGTTTCGGTGCCTGTCCTGGATCTCACTCTGTAGACCAGGCTGGCCTCGAACTCACAGAGATCTGCCTGTCTCTGCCTTCCGAGTGCTGGGATTAAAGGTGTGCGCCACCATTGCCCGGCTTCTCTTTGGTTTTTCAAGACAGAGTTTCTCTGTGTGTAGTCCTGGCTGTCTTGGAACTTGCTCTATAGACCAGGCTGGCCTCAAACTCACAGACATCTGCCTGTCTCTGCCTCCTGAGTACTGGGATTCCTCCTGAGTGCTGGGAATTAAAGGTTTATTTTTTCAGTTTTTTTTGTTTGTTTGTTTTTGAGCCAGAGTCTCCCTATAGCCCAGGCTAGCCTGTCCTGGAAATTTTTTGTTTGTTTTGTTTTCAGAGACAGGGTTTCTCTGTGTAGCTTTGGTGCCTGTCCTGGAACTCCCTTGTAGACCAGGCTGGCCTTGAACTCGCAGAGATCCACCTGCCTCCCCAGTGCTGAGATTAAAGGCGTGTGCCACCACTGCCCGGCTGCCTCAGCCTCTTGAGTGCTGAAGATATCAGGCACCATTCACCCTCAACTGATTTTGAAATTGGACACATTTGATCAATTGGGCTAAGTTATAAATGTTTTATATAATTTACACTAGCCAAACACTGGGCATTAGAGGCTAGGGCTGGGGTGGAGGGCTTGCCTAGCATGCGTGAAGCCTCACATTCAGTCCTCGGCACTGAATAACCCAGGCATGATGGTGCACACCTGGGACCCCAACACTCAGGAGGTGGAGGCAAGCGGAGCAGGAGTTCAAGGTCATCCTCACATACATAGCTGAGATGTGCGAGACCCTATCATTAAAAATAAAATTAAGGGGTTGGGGATTTAGCTCAGTGGTAGAGTGCTTGCCTAGCAAGCACAAGGCCCTGGGTTCGATCCTCAGCTCTGGAAATAAATAAATAAATAAATAAATAAATAACATTAAAAGCCCAGGGTAGAAAGAGTACTTACCTCAAATGTGCAAACCCCTAGGCTCCATCCCTAGCACTACTCAAAAATAAAACACACACAATAAAACCCAAAAAAATCTATATGCCTTTCCTACTTAATGACCTAATAGTCAATACTACATGTGTCTTCCTAACCCACACCCTTCCCCTCGGACAGAATTTAGGCAAGGAGGGTAAACAATCTCATCCTTTAAAGCATTTTCTGAACTTCCCCACCCTTGATAGTGCCTCAAACATGAACCTGCAGGTCTTTCTTCCCAAGACATCTGTGAAAAAGAACTCTGTGTGTGCACATGTGCGTGTGCATGCGTGCATATGTGTGTGTGTGCGTGTGCACGTGCACGCAAGCACATGTGCATGTGTGGTTTGGGCGCCAGGTGCACACATGCCACAGCACACATGTAGAGGTTAGAAGACAATTTTTGAGAGAGTTGTCTCCTCTGAGTTCCAGGAATTGAACTCGCATGGCCAGGCTTTTGCAGCAAGGACTTTTACCCAGTGAGCCCATCTCTCTGGGGTTTTTTGTTACCCCTTTCTGTTTATTTAGCATATCCTTTAGAGTTCTGTTTGATCTTTCTATAACTGCTTGGCCTGTAGGATTATGTGGTATACCTGTAATATGCTTTATATTGTAATAAGCAAGAAAATGTTTCATTTTAACAGAGACATATGCTGGAACATTGTCAGTTTTGATTTGTGCAGGTATGCCCATGATGGCCATAACTTCTAGCAAATGAGTGATTACAGAATCAGCTTTTACAGAACTCAAAGCAGTTGCCCATTGAAATCCTGAATAAGTATCGATAGTATGGTGTACATATTTCAATTTTCCAAATTCGGCAAACTGAAACACGTCCATCTGCTAGATTTCATTCCTCTGAGTACCCTTTGGGTTACATCCTGCTGGTAATGGCGTCTGATTGTAGAAGGAACAAGTAGGACTTTTCTTTACTATTTCCTTGGCTTGTTGCCAGGTTATGGAAAAATCCTTTTTTAAACCTTTACTATTGACATGTTTTTTATGAAATGCTGAGGCCTCCAGCACATTTCCTATCAATAATTTATCAATCTCATCATTGCCTTGTGCTGGAGGGCCTGGCAGACCAGTATGGGATCGGATGTGAGTTACATATAAAGGATGACTCCTTTTCCTGATTGTATCTTGTAACTGAATAAATAGTGAAGTTAATTCTGACGCATCAGGGGTAAATTCTGCAGTCTCAATATGTAACTGTGCTAATATTAGGAAAATGTTCCCCTCCCTTCATGATTTGTAAACCGTATGTGTAACTTCGACGCAACTAACAAAAATAAATGTGTTTTTTTTTATTTTCCTTTGTTTTGTCTTTTGAGACAGGGTATAGACAGGTTTTGTTTTGTGACTCTGGGTATAGAACCGAGGCACCAAGTTGGCCCCAAATGTGGCAATCATCCCCCTGCCTCTGCCTCCTGAGTGCTGGGATTAGAGACAGGAGCTACCACTTCTGACCCAGGAGCAACTTTTTTTAAAGCCAGTATTTTTATTCAAGCTCCATCGTTCCTTTTTAAAATGTTTGTTTTTTATTATTTTCCATTGTGTGTATGTGTGTTTCTGCATGTGGGTATGTGCACATGAATGCATGTGCCTGAGGAGGCCAGAGGCATCAGATCCCCGAGGAACTGGAGTTACAGAGAGTTATAAACCACTGGTTGTGGGTGCTGGGAACTTCCATACTCACAGTCACTGAAACACTAGACAAAGAATTCCTAAGAGGCAGAATTGAAAACGGAACAAATCAGCTGGTTGTGGTGATATACACCTTTAATCCCAGCACTCTGGAGGCAGAGGTAGGTGGATCTCTGAGTTTGAGGCCAGCCTGGTCTACAGAGTGAGTTCCAGGACAGCCGGAGCTACACAAAGAAACCTTGTCTCAAAAGAAACAAATAAACAAAAAAAAGGAAAAAGGAAAATTAAACAGGCCTGTTTTGATATACAAACATTCTTTTTATACCAAGAGAAACCCAATATTCACTTAAGGCTACTGAATCCATGTCCCAAGAGTAAAAGCATTTAATTTACTATGCACCTCAGAAAGCTCCAGGTAAAATATAGGTAGAAATATTCACAAAAGATTCAGAATATAAAACTCTCCAGGTAATTAGTAGTCATATTAATATTGGGACTACAGTAGAAAAGGCTAGCTACCCCCTGGACTGCACCAGGGGCCTCGCTGTTGTAGCTTGGAGAAGCTGGAGTTGTTCTGAGTGAGCGACAAGCTGAGATCATTCTTCCAGTTCTCCCAACAGCTCAACGAAGTCGGTGATGTACCACTTGGCGTTGTTCTTCACTTGCTGCCTGATCACATTTCCCCCAAATCCAATGAAGGCATCCTAGGAGGGAAAGGGAGAAGGGGATTAATGTCGTTGAAAATGGCACACCCAGAAACATACATCCAAATACATATAAAATAATTTTTAAAGACTTATTTATGTATTATGTGCAGAGCGTTTGGCCTGCAGGCCAGAAGAGGGCACCAGATCTCATTACAGATGGCTGTGAGCCACCATGTGGTTGCTGGGAATTGAACTCAGGACCTCTGGAAGAGCAGCCAGTGCTCTGAGCCATCTCTCCAGTGCCCTATAAAATACTTCTAAGGGAAAAATTGCCTATGTACTTAAAAAAACATGTATATCTGTGTGTGTGTGTGTGTGTGCATATTGCTATATATACGTATATATGTATATATGCCCAGTCTCACTCTCTGCTTCCAACTTGCTGATAAGAGGTGAGCTCCCAGCTACTGCTCCGGCACCATGCCTGCCTGCCTGCCACCACGCTCCCCTACATGATGACGGGCTAACCCTCTGAAACTCTAAGCAAGCCCGGTGAAATGTTTTTTGGGGTTTTTTTAAGTTGCCTTGGTCATGGTGTCTCTTCACAGCAATAGAATAGTAACTCAGACACTTATCACACGTGTTCCTGGTTGAATGTCTTTTAGTGGTTTTGTGTTCTTATGATATTTAGCTGTTCTTGTGTAAGTTCTGTGGTTAACTTCCTATGGTTTTCAGCCAGACCTAGGAAACAGAATTACCACCTGGAAAACAACAACAACAACAACAACAAAACCCCCCAGCATCCTTGGATACGTACAGCAGGAGGGCAGGCTTCCATGTCCGTAGCTCCATCTCCAATCATGATTATTTTCTTAAAGTGAAATTTTTCCTTTAAAAATCCAATGACCTTTCCTTTCCCACCAGATTCCGCTGTTGGCTGCATCTCATCGAAACCTGCATATTCCCCTTAAGAGGACAGAGAGAAAATCCGAGGTTCACAGAAGCATCTGGCTCCGGCCAGCTTGTTTATACTGATGATACCCGAACTTAACTATCAGCATGAAGTCTAAAACAGCCCTGGGTATGGTCACACAGCAAGGGACCTGACCCATATTCCTGAGGAGGTGGCGCTGGTGGGTTACCTTGAGTTGAATTACCTGCATCTTCTAAGCTTCCAATGTAGGAATTTTAAACTTTGTTAAGATATCAGAGCACCATAATATAGCAATACATTAATTTATCACATTAATATATTAACATTACCTAAAGGAAATAACCAATTTATTCTTACTTTTTTTTTTTAAAAGATAGGATCTCATGTAGAGCAGGCTTTCCTTGAATTTGCTATGAATCCTAGGATGACCTTGAATGTCTGATTCTCCGGCTTCCACATCTGGAGCACTGTGATTACAGGTGTGCGTGCGCTCCCCACGCCTGGTGTATGCAGGACTGGGGATGGAACTCGGGGCTTCCTACACATTAGGCAAGTGCTCTACGCACTGAATCCCATCCCCAACTCTGAATTTATTTCTATTATTGCAGAAATGAACACACTCATTAGTGGGGCATGGGACTGGTGTGGTGTGTTTGAGATGAGTGTCACTCTGTGGCTCAGGCTGGTCTAGAACTTGAAGCAATACTTCCTCCTCAGCCTCCCAAATGTTAAGAAGGAGTCCCCAGGCCTGGTCACTGAATTGTTTTTTGTTTGTTTGTTTGTTTGTTTTGTTTTGTTTGTTGGCTTAGTTTGGTTTGTTTGTTTATGTTTTTCGAGACAGGGTTTCTCTGTGTAGTTTTGGTGCCTGTCCTGGATCTCACGCTGTAGACCAGGCTGACCTCGAACTCACAGAGATCCAGCCATCTCTGCCTGGGATCAAAGGCGTGCGCCACTACCGCCCAGCCTTGTTTTTATTTTTTAAGATGGAGTCTAAGTAGCCAAAAATGACCTTTAATTCCTAATCCCCTGCCTCTGCTTTCTAAGTGCTAGGATTACATAGGCATTCCCTGTTATGGGAGTTCATGAAGAATTCTGCAGCTGGTTTAATTCCCGAGTGTTAGTACCTGGACTGATCTGCCTTTTGTGACTGCTACCTTTTGTGTCCGGTACCTCCTGTTTGAAACTCTCTTATCCAGAGAGTTTCCTAACAGTTCAAAGCTGATGCAAAATTTGGTTACAAGAGGACTCAGCAAACTGAGATGTCCCATGGCTAGGAACTGCTTTGGCATTTGTCTCTTTGGATCTTCAGATAAGAAGTTTTGGTATATGGAAATTGACTTGCTAAAGGGTGTAAAATTGCATAATAATAAAAGAGCCCTTGGCTAAGCTATAGGAGTCAGTTCATCAGAAGTTGACTATCCTGTGGCCACAGAAAGCTAGAATTCATCCTAGAGTGCCTCTGTTCCTTCTTTCCACGGACCTGTCCCTGCCACAATTCCCTTCCCCAGTGTCATACTTTTTTTTTTTTTTCCAAGACAGACTTTCTGTGTAGCCCTGGCTGTTCTGGAACTTGCTCTATAGACCAGGCTGGTCTCAAAGATTCACCTGCCTCTGCCTCCTGGGATGAAAGTCGTGAGCCACCACTGCCCGGCTATCTCGATACCTTTCTAAATCAGTGGGGTGGGGACGTGCAAGCTACGGCACCCACATGGAGGTCAACAGACAACTCTGTGGAGTCGGTTCTCTCCTTCCAACTTTATGTGGGTTCCAGGAATTGAATTCAAGTCAGGCTTCTTTGGCAAGCACCTTTACCTGCTGAGCCATCTCTCTGGCCCTCACTTGGTTTTAAGACTACCACCTACCCCATGACAAAACTAGAGAGCTCTTTGGTTTTTGAAACAGGGTTTCATACAGCCCAGGCTATCCTAGAATTTACTGTGTGTCCTAAGATGACCCTGAACTCCTGATCTTCCTGCTTCCACCTGGAGTATAGGTGGGAACCAACCTGCCCGGTTTAAGTGCCAACCCGGTACTTTAGGCAGGCTGCACAAACACTGAACCAAAGGACCGAGCCCAGCCCAAGAGCGCTCTGTTTGCTGTTTATTTTGTTGTTATTATTATTAATTATGATGCATTTGTGGGGGATGTACATGTGGGTGCAGCTGTGTGGAATCCAGACCACAGTGAGCTGCCAACCAATACGGTACTGGGAATAAACTCGGATCCTCCAAGTGAACTGCCTGTACTCTTAACCACTGAGCCACATCTCATCCTGTTTTCAGTCTTTAGAGACAAGTTTTTGTTCTGTAGCCCAAATTAGACTCAAACTTGAAATACTCCTGCCTCAGCACCTCAAGAGTCTAGCATATCTGGAGCCCTCTTGGGACTATGTAAATGTAGCTGTGACCCCAGGTGTCCCAAGAACAATGGTAATGCAGCAACTCATTAACCAAACTCCTTCCTGGGTTTAAATTGCTCCAGATACAGCAAAACAAACAAACGAACAAACCCTCAACTGTAACATCACAAAATAAGCCAGCAGGCTAACATTTTAGTTTATATGTAGACGGGCGAGCATATGAATATGCAAAGTCAAGCCAGGACAGATGACATCCTCAGCCTGTTTTGCAGAGCCAAGAACACCAAAGTGCAGAGGGTATCAGTCAAAAGAGCCATTCAAATGGGGCTGGAGAGACGGCTCAGCAGTCCAGAGTGCAAATAGATCTTGCAGAGGACCCGAGTTCAATTCTCAGTATCCGAGTCAGGTGTCTCACAACCTGTGCTCTGTTACACAGCCTGTAACTCTGGCTGCAGGAGATCTGATACACTCTTCTGGCCTCCAAGGACGCACGCACGCACGCACACATACACACACACAATTTGTTTTTTCAAGACAAGGTTTCTCTGTGTAGTTTTGGTGCCTTTCCTGGATCTCACTCTGTAGATCAGGCTGGCCTGGAACTCACAGAGATCCTCCTGGCTCTGCCTCCCGAGTGCTGGGATTAAAAGCGTGTGCCACTGCCCAGCCATAAAAAAATGTTTTTTTTGTTTGTTTGAGCTGAGGATCGAACCCAGGGCCTTGTGCTTGCTAGGCAAGTGCTCTACCACTGAGCTAAATCCCCAAGCCCAAAATTTTTTTAAAGATTTATTTATTTTTATTTATGTGTGTGGCTGTTTGGCCTGTATGCTTGTTTGTGTGCTACATGAATGTCTGGTGCCTTCAGAGGCCAGAAGAGGGAGTTGGATACCTGGAACTGGACTTACGTAGCTGTGGGTTGTCCAATGTGTATGCTAGGAATTGAACCCAGGTCCTCTGGAAGAGTGGCCAGTGCTCTCAACCCATAAGCCACCTCTCCAGCTGCCATAAAAAAATGTTTTTAAAAGAATAATTCATGTAACTCTTAACCTCAGAGCCATTTAAGTTACATTCCAACAGACGCTATCTAGAATATTAAATAACGGAACAGATAAGAAAGGGAATATACTACCATCAAAATCTTACCATTAGCTATGGTGGTTAAAAAATGGTTAAAAAAATCTTACCATTAAAGTAGAATTTCAGCCTATTGGCAAATACATTAGTTGTTGGAATATTGAGCTTTGCAGCCACATGCTCCACGATACTCCTAAAGCCACCAGATATGAGGAACACCTGAACATTTCGCTCCTGTAGGCGACTTACCAGCTCCCTACAAAAATAAACACAAGACACAAAACATCAATTAATACAAAAAGGAAACATGAAAAAGGTGCTTTTTTAAAAAATTTCCTCTTAGGTCCAATGCTGGAGGTCCATCTATAAGGGCTTAACATTTTGTATGCTTTTCCTTTTTGTTTTTTTTTTTTTCCTGAGGTGGGTCAGTGGTGGTAGTGAGATATTGTTCATCTGGGTTTTATGTGTTTAAATAAAACTTTATTGATCTTCTGTCCGGTCACAGCGGCTGTTCTGAAGCCAGGTCTCTCTGCTCAGGGTCCGCACTTTCACCATCGACTACATTTTTATTCCTCCGTCCACTTTTGCGCTCGTCTGTGGTGAGGTTGTTGTCATTTTTGCCTTTCTCGTTGTTCTTTGGTTGGTTGTTTGTGGTTGTTTTTGAAACAAACTCTTGCTATGTAGCCAGACTGGCTTTGAACTCACAACAGCAATCCTGCCTCAGCCATGAACCAACACCTGGTTGTGGCTTTTGTGTTTGTCTGTTTTGCTGGCTGATTTTGATATAGGATCCCATGTGTCTGGGGATGACTTTGAACTTCTGACCACCTGCCCCAACCTCCTATGTGCTAGGATAGACAAGGGTATGCTACACACATACCCGGCTTGTGAGTGTGTGTGTGTGTGTGTGTGTGTGTGTGTGTGTGTGTGTGTTCTAAGGCAAGGTCTCACTATGTAGCCCAGGTTGGCCTTGAACTCATGAACCTCCAGCCTTAGGTCCCCGAATACTAGAATTAAAAAACATGCACCACCATTCCCAGCATTATATGTGTTTTTTTCAGATGTACTTAGAAATTAATGGGTGGAGCTTTTCTGCTTTGGGAAACCATGCTGAGCAAACCATGCTCGCACCGATGCTAAGATAAAGAACTCCTAGAGAGCCTTGTGGAAGCATGAGGACAGACCTGAGCGAGACCAGAGAGTAAGAGGAGAGCAGCTATAGGTACCAAGAGAGCCGTGCAGAAGGGAGCTGCACAGCAACAGATCCTCCCAGGAGCAAAGAGTGTCACAAATCCCCAAGCCGATAGGAAGGCAGTGTGCCAAGGGTCCAGGCTGTACTTACCTTATGCCAGGGGTCAGGTGTGGAGGGTGCTCAGCTAGGAGCCTTTGCACCTGCTCCCTGGAGGGCTGGATCAATGCCAGGCGTTCAGTGAGCGCGTCTTTGAAAGGCAATGCTCCTCCCATGGCTCTCCGTGTCCTAGGAGGAAGACTCAATGATCAGGCCTGTTGGCATAGCTGTTCTTGAGGTCAACATGCCTTCCTATGCCAGGACTTCATGATAACCATCAGGAAGAAGGTTAGTGCCACGAGACCAACTCTCCAACAGACATGCTGCAGGCTGTGTACGGAAAGGCTGCTTGGGAATCACACTGAGACTCTGACACTATGTACTATGCATCCACCAACGGGTCAGAAACCCACACACCCCACACACAGGCACCTTGCCTGCAAGCCATAAACCCAGAACAAAACCAAAGGCTGCCGGGAGGTGGTAGCGCACGCCTTTAAACCCAGCCCATGGAAGGCAGAGGCAGGGGGATCTCAGTGAGATTGAGGCTAGCCTGGTCTACAGAGTGAGTTCCAGGACAGCCAGGACTACACAGAGAAACCGTGTCTTAAAAAACCAAAACAAGGGTTGGGGATTTAGCTCAGTGGTAGAGCGCTTGCCTAGCAAGTGCAAGGCCCTGGGTTGGGTCCTCAGCTCTGGAAAAAAAAAAATAGAAACAAAAAAAATAGAAAAACCAAAACAAACAAACAAACACACACCCAGAAACCGAAGGCTGAAAGCTCCTGGGTCAAATGCAGCTGAGCAGGTGACAGCCATAGCTCAGGACAGTGTCGCTGCCGCAGAATGGGAAGGGGAGAGGGAAGGGACAGAAGATCCCGGCCTGGGATCTCTCTCCACCGAGGCAGAAGGCTGCACTCTCAACCGTGACAGGAGGAACTGAATGTTTAGAGCTCCGGATTATCTTCTTGGATTAATCATTTTCCCAGCCTGTCTAAGAATGCGTCTCATCTGCAGACTTTGTTTTTGCTGGAATATTTGCAGATGGATAAATAAAGATGGCATGATACCACATTCAGCTCCAGGCAACCGGAGGAAATATCTAGTGCTTTGTCTTAGCACTGGACCAGAAACCAAACCTAGGAACCGAGACCCTGGCCTTTCATCCAGTCTTTTTTTTTTTTGTTGGTGTTTTTGTTTGTTTATCTTTGGGGGTTTTTTGTTGTTGTTGTTGTTGTTGTTTTGTTTCGGGGGGGGGGGGGGTTGTTTTTGTTTTTGTTTTTTTGAGACAGGGTTTCTCTTGTGTAGCCCTGGCTGTCCTGGTACTCACTCTGTAGACCAGGCTGGCCTCAAACTCACAGAGATCTGCCTGCCTCTACCTCTCGAGTGCTGGGATAAAAGGCGTGCACTACTATGCCCAGAAGGTCATTTTTTTTTTTTTTCAAACATGGTGACATCTTTACCATCTCATAAAGGGAATAAAGACAGCGCATACATTTCAGACACGGCAGCCTCCACACCACAGAATTTGGCCAGCTCGTCAATCCCTTCTTCTCGGATGACGGTGCTGTCGACGTCAAAGCACACTGCGTCTGCTGAACAGACAAGTTCCCTGAGCTCTGAGTGGGAGACCATCCTGGGAAGAATTTTCCTCCTGGAGGAGAAAAAGAGGAATGTGCTTAAAGATGTCAGATACAATCAGAAGGGGCTAGGGATGGGGCTCAGTAGTAGGGTGTTGGTCCAGCACTCATGAAGCCCTGAGTTTCAGCCCCCCAGCACCACCGAAGTCAGGTGTAGTGATGTCTGCCTGTGATCCCAGCTCTGAGGAGGTGGAAGCAGGAGGATCAAGAGTTAGGACTGAAGAGATGGATCAGTGGTAAAGAGTGCTGGCTGCAATTTCAAAGGACCCAAGTTCAATTCCCAGCACCCTCATCAGGCAGCTCACAGCTGCCTGTAACTCCAGCTCCAGGAGATCCATCACCCTCTCTGGCACGCGCACACACACACACACACACACACACACACACACACACACACACACACACGTACACAGTTAAATAAAAATAGCAATAATAATTTTTAAAAAAGAGAGAGTTGCGGGGTGGTGGGGGCACATGCCTTTAATCTCAGCACTTAGGAGGCAGAGGCAGGCAGATTTCTGTGAATTTGAGGCCAATCTAGTCTACAGAGTTCCAGGACAGCCAGAGAAAGAAACCCTGTCTCAAAAAACCAAAAGATAGAGAGTAAGAGAGAGAGTTAAAGTTCATCCTTAGCTACATAGCAAGTTTGAGGCCAATCTGCACTACATGAGACCCTGTTTCAAATAAAAATGGCAGTAGGGAGACGGTTCAATAGGTAAAGATGCCTGCTGCCAAACCTCAACCCTGGAAGCCACATGGTAGAAGAGAGGAGTCATGAAAGTTGACCTCTGACCTCCATGCTCACACTGTGCTATACACATGCATCCCCACTCACACACAACAACAGTTTCTTAAGAAAAGACATAAAGCTTGTTTCATAAATGTATCATGCGATTCAACTGGGCGGGACGGTGAGGCACAGGTTGAGGGAAAGCTAGGCAGGAAGGCAAATTACATAAGAGCTAAAATGAGATCGTGGCTGAGAGTAACTGACAGGCACCCAGAGGCTCAAAACCAGCCAAAAAGACAAATCCGGGTCAGGCACCTGACGTGGGACCTGAAGGTAAACAAAACAATGTCCTTAAGAGGCTCACGGTCTTTCAGAGATGCTGGGCGTGGTGGTGGTGTGTGTGTGTGTGTGTGTGTGTGTGTGTGTGTGTGTGTGTGTGTGCGCGCGCTTGCAATCTCAGCACTAGGGAGGGGAGATGGGGGGAGGAGGGTCAGAGGTTAAAGGTCATCCTTGGGTCTAAACTGAGTTGGGGTCCTAAGGTCAAGGCACGCCTGGGCTAGAGATCCAACCTCTAAATAAATAAATAAGTGGGTATGGGTGGTGATGCCCATCTGTGTTCCCAGCACTAAGGAGGCTGAGGCAGGAGGATCATGAGTGCAAAGCTAGGCTGGTGCTACATTGTGAGACTAGTCTTAAAAAAAAAAAAAAAAACCTTGGCTATAGGGGAACACTAAGTTCAGCTGCTTCAAAGTAAATTGTGCACATTAGACTTTCACAGAGAGAAAGAAAAATCACTGCTGGGAATGGACTCTGGAACCTTCACATCTGGCTTTTGGGGGAAGGGAGGAAGCCCACAGATGAGGCGTGGAGAGACTGCCGGAAGAAAGGTCTGTGTTCAAACACAGGCCCAGGCCCCCTTACGGCCTTCCGTGGTGCAGGCTGGGACTTCAGCTTGGCAGTGCGTCCACCTGACTGTATTTCTTTAAAAATTGTGCTGACAAGCCGTTCTTCCCCGGAGCCCCAAAATGAAAAAAAGGGTTTTTCCTTCACGGCTGGATTTAGGAGGCCGGAATTGGGGTAAGAGGGAAAAAAAAAAAATTTTTTTTCCTTGCTCAAACAGATCGATGCTTTTCCATCTAGTATCTTGCAAGAGGCACCTAAGATTACGTTAGCTCTTATGTTATGATACACACCTCTTATCTCCTAAGCTGCGTTAAAAATAGATAAAAGCAGGTGTGGTGGGACTGTCTATCTTCCCAGCACAGGAAGGGTGGAAACAGAAGGATTAGCAGGAAGGATTGCCTCAAAAGAAAGGACAGTTAAGGTCAGCACAGGGAGGCTGGAGAGGTGGCTCAGTGGTTAAGAGCATTTGCTGCTTGTACAGAGGACCAGCCCAGCTCCCAGCACCCACACGGCAGCTCTCCAATCGCCTGTAACTCCAGGCCCAGGGGATCCAGTGCTTTCTTCTGACTAGTACATGTGTGGTACACATACATCAAATAAAAACAGATACATTTTTAAAGTGGCCACACAGATGAGGACATCAGATCCTCTGGAGATGGAGTTACAGGTGGTCTAAGGTGCCTACCATGGGTACTAGAAGCCAGACTCAAGTCCTCTGGAAGAGCAACAACACTTAGCTTGCTGAGCCATCTCTCCAGTCCCCAGTGTTGAAATTGTTAAAGACCATGAGGACTTTCAGTGTTGGAATAAGTACATTTTGCATTATGAAAATAAATAAACAAATAAATAAAATGGCCACAGAGGTTAAACACATTGGAGAGAATCAAGTTTACTAGGCTCTGGAAGTGGGTGAAACATCCTAAGGGCAAAGCTATTCAGGACCCCTGGACAGCAAAACAGGTTCTGGGAAACTTCTAGATCCAGGTCAAATCAGAGACCCTCTCTGGAGGGGGGGAAAAGTGTTAGGCCAGCATATTTTTTTTCTTTCTTTTTCTTTTGTTTTTATTGGGTTTTTTTGTTGTTGTTGTTTTGTTTTGTTTTTTTGTTTGTTTGTTTTTCATTGCAGAAGGGTTTGTCAGGTAGCCCAGGCTGGTATGGAACTCCTCATGTAGCCTAGGCTATGCCAAACACAAGACCTTCATGCCTTAGCTAAAGTGCTAAGATTACAGGCGGATGATTCTATACCTGGCCACTTACATTTTATGATTAAAGAAACAGTTAATCTGGGTGAATGAAACGGCTCAGTGTAGCTACAGGAGTCTGCTGCCAAGCCTGATGACCTAAGTTCTGTCCCCAGGGCCCACATAGTAGAGGAAGAGAACTGAGTCTCGAATATTGTGCTCTGACTTCACAAGTACCAGGGCACCTGTGCAGGAATCAACATGTACAATAAACAAATTAGTAAGCAAGAAATTAAATGTAAAAAAAAATAGATAAATAAAAATGTTTTTAAAAAGGAAAAAAAAAACAGGGTTGGGTAGATGTCTCAGTGGTTAGAAATACACACACACACGTATTTTAAAAATGTAATGGTAAGGGGCTGGAGAGATGGCTCAGAGGTTAAGAGCACTGGCTGCTCTTCCAGAGGTCCTGAGTTCAATTCCCAGCAACCATATGGTGGCTCACAACCATCTGTAATGAGATCTGGTGCCCTCTTCTGGCCTGCAGGCATACATGCAGGCAGGACACTATATACATAATAAAATAAATAAAAAAAAAAAAATGTAATGGTAAATTTGAAAAAGAAAAGGGAGCTAGGGAAATGGTTCCGCACTCAAGAGCACTTGTTGCTCTTGCAGAGAGCCTGGGTTTAGTTCCCAGAATCTGCTCGGTGATTTACAACTATCCGTAACTCTAAGTTCCTGGGGATTCACTGCCATCTTCTGACTCCAGTGGACACTGAATGCAGGTTGTGCACATACATCCAGGCAGGCAAAACACTCATACACAAGAAATTCCTTTCTTTTTCTTCTGGTTTTTTTGAGACATGATCTCTCTACACATGTCCCGGAGCTCACCACATGGACCAGGCTGGCCTCAGACTCACAGAGATCCTCCTGCCTCTGCCTTCCAAATGCTGGGATCAAAGGTGTGCGCCACCACAAAGGCAAAATAAATGAATTCTTTTAAGAAAGAAAGCTAGCTGTTCAAGCTGGGCATGATGTGTATGTCACGACTCAGGAGGCTGTGGTAGGAGGTTACTGTGAATTACAGACCAACCTGGGATACAAAATGAGTCCTTGCCACAAAAAAATAAAATAAAGAAAAAGAAAAGCATTTTTTAGGGGCTGGAGAGACAGTTCACCGGTTAAGAGCACTGGCTGCTCTTCCAGGGAACTTGATTTTGACCCTAGCAAGTACCTATAGGGTGGCTCATAACCAACTACACCTCCAGTTCCGGAGGATCTGCTACCCTCTTCTGACCTCCTCAGGTATCAGCCTTGCAAGTGGTACACAGATATGCATGTGGGGGAAAACACCCATACACATATAACAAAAATTTAATTAAAAAAAAAACAAAGAAACAGATAAACTTCTTGTAACCAGAGTGGCAGGCATATGTCATGTTATGGCAGACAATGTTTTTTTCTTCTTTTCCTCCTCCTCCCCTCCTCCTCCTTTTTAAAGACAGGTCTCCTGTATCCTACCTAGCCTGGCGTCAAACCTGCTACTCAGCCAAGGATAACCTTGACCTCCTGATCGTCCCATTCCCACCTCCAGAGTGCTGAGATGCCAGGCATGAACACTGCACCTACTTTGTACAGTGGAACCCAGGGCTTTGAGCATGATAAGCATGCGCTCTACCCACTAAGCCACACCCTCAAACCAACAGCTGGCTACTTTCCGCTAGAGGAGGTTAGCTCATTGGCAAAACTAACGACCAAATGCATGGAGATGTCAGGTACTCACGATTCTCCAGAGCTGGATTCCTGGATGACAATGTCTTTCTCTTCCCCTTACTTTGTTGGTTAAAAATGCACCGTAAACCTCAGATTAGAGTTGTTGTTGTTGTAAGAAATAACTGTGGGTTTTTTGCAAGAGTCTAAAAAAAAAAAAAAAGAGAGAGAGAGAGAGAGAAAATGAACAACCAGGAACAGACTTGTGGCAAAGGAGGTAGCGGGGCTGGGGATTGTGGGACAGTTGGTAAAGCGCTTACCTGGAAGGTAGCAAGCCTGGGGTTCTACCCTCCGCAGTGCATAAACCAGGGTTGATGACCTACACCTGTAATCCCAGCACTCAAGGGGCAGAATCCATCCAAAGGATCAGAAGTTCAAGGTTATCTTAGGCTACACAGGGTGTTAGCGGTTCAAGGCAAGCCTGGATTATGAGACCCAGTCACAAAGAAAATTTTCAGGGGTGTGTGGGGAAGGAAGACTGATTGACCTCTTAGTAAGATTGTTCCAACAACGGTTCAAACCAAAGTTTCCTAAAACTGCTTCCCCTGGGAGATGCTGGAGCAGAGCAGAGAAGTAGCTACACAGCCTGGTCTGTGGCTTCCACTTCCGGGAAGTTAACGTACCTGATGGACAGAGTACAAAGAGGGCCTGCTGGGAGACAATATGCAAATCAGAGTGGAGAGACCTGAGCATGGGCTAGATTCAACAGTCCCTGCTGTCTTCCAAATAAGACCCATGTGTGTGGTGCCTCGCGCCTGTAATTTCAACATTAGAGGGGCTAAGGAACCCTGAGGCAGGAGGATCACTCTGAGTTTTAATCCTGTCTCCAAAACTCAAAAAAGAAAAGAAATCAATGACCAGGAGCTAGAACTGTAGGTGTGGCTCAGCAGTCAAGTACCCTGGACCTGTGCTCACGAAACAATTTAATTAATCAACTAATGAATTACAAGTCAGGGAAACAAAGTCAAGAGTAACGGAGAAGTCAGAAAATGATTCCGGAACTGGCAAGATGGCTCGGTAGGTGCTCACCTTGAAACTCTGATGGCCCTCGCTCGCTCAAGCCCTGGAACCCTTGGTGAAGGAGGGGAACTGGCTCCTGAGCCGTCCTCTGACCTCCACAGGTACGCCATGGCGCATGCGTGTCCGTACCGATACTCGCAGTAATAATAAATACGGTAAAGGAATTCTGGTGCTAGCATCGAGGGAGCAAAGCTACCAACTGTGAGCTGTGATATTCACCGTTAGCACTAGAGAAGTGCTCAGTGGTAAAGTGGCTACCTAACGCGCACCAAGTTCCATCCTCAGCACCACAAAAAGTTCTTTTAAAAAAAAAAAAAAAAAAAAGCCGGGCGGTGGTGGCGCACGCCTTTAATCCCAGCACTCGGGAGGCAGAGCCAGGCGGATCTCTGTGAGTTCGAGGCCAGCCTGGGCTACCAAGTGAGTCCCAGGAAAGGCGCAAAGCTACACAGAGAAACCCTGTCTCGAAAAACCAAAAAAAAAAAAAAAAAAAAAAAAAAAAAAAAAAAAAACCCAAGTAGAAGAAACGACAACAATAATAGTAAGCGTTAAAACGCAAACAGAGGCTGCAGCGATGGCTCAGCAGTTAAGAACACTTGCTGCTCTTGCAGAGGACCCGGGTTCGCATCCCAGCACCCACATGTCATATTATAATCATCTGCAACGCCAGTTCCTGTTCCAAGGGATCTGATGCCCTTGCACTCCTCCGACCTCTGGGGGGCACCAGGCACACACATGGTGCACAGACATACATACAGGCAAAATATTTCACAAATATAAAATAAATAAGTCTTTAAAAAAAAAAAAAAAAAAACAGCTGGACGGGCTGGAGAGATGGCTCAGCGGTTAAGAGCACTGGCTGCTTTTCCAGAGGTCCTGAGTTCAATTCCCAGCAACCACATGGTGGCTCACAACCACCTGTATTGAGATCTGGCGCCCTCTTCTGGCCTGCAGGGATACATGCAGGCAGAATCCTGTATACATAATAAATAAATAAATTCTTAAAAAAAAAATAGCTGGACATCTTGGTACATGACCATAATCTCAGCTCTCAGGAGAATAAGGCACAGGGGTGTTAAATTTAAAGACAGGCTCTACTACATAGCAAGAGTCTGTCTCAAAAAAAAAAAAAGAATCAAGGAGGTGGGGGCTGGGGAAATGACTCACACAGTCAGTCTAACCTAAGTTCAATCACTAGAACAGTGTTTTTAAAAATGCCAGGGGCTGGTCAAATGGTTTGGTGGGTAAAAGTCCTTGCCAGGCAACCTGATGACCTGAGTCCAATTCCCAGAAACCAGAATAGCCTAGAAAAAGGCGAACTGATTCCAAAAAGTTGTCTTCTGACCCCCACACTCACACAACAAACACTCACGAAAGTTAGATCCAGCATGCACTCAGGTACACACACACACACACACACACACACACACACACACACACACTCAATAAACATTTTTTTTAAAAAGCCAAGCATAATGCACAGGCTGACAATAAGGAGAAAGGCAGATTGCTGAGCTCAGCCGGTCAGGCTTAATTGGCAAGCTCCAGGACAGTGAGCAACCCTGGCTTAGAAAAAAAAAAAAAGCCCGGGCGGTGGTGGTGGTGCACGCCTTTAATCCCAGCACTCGGGAGGCAGAGGCAGGCGGATCTCTGTGAGTTTGAGGGTTCCAGGACAGGCTCCAAAGCTACACAGAGAAACCCTGTCTCAAAAAACAAAAAAAAAGAAAAGAAAATGGACACACCTGAGAAGTAACACCCACGTTCCCAGATTTGTCCTCTGGCCTACACACACACACACACACACACACACACACTGGGAATATAAGTTTAGTAGAAGAAGGTGCTAAATCTCCAAAGAAAAAGAACAGTTAAGAAATAGAGCCGAAAGCCAGGCCTGAAGGTGCTGGTGCTGGCCATTATCCCAGCACTTTGGAAGTAAGGCAGGAGGATCACTGCATGTTCACACTAGCCTGGGTTACATAAAGAATTTTCAAGTTTCAGGCCAGCTGGGCTGTAGACACTCTGTCTCAAAAAATAAATAAATAAATAAATAAAAACAAAACAAAACAAAAATTTAACTACACCATTCAAAAAGGAAGTTATGTAAATAAACTTGTAAAAAGAATGAGTAAAGTTTCTGTGAAGATAAAAGTACTGAGAACTCTCATATACCGCTGGGGGGGGGGGGGAGATTTAAGCAAATTTCTTTCTTTTTGTTTTTTTGTTTTTTGTTTGTTTTGTTTTTAGAGACAGGGTTTCTCTGTGTAGCTTTGGAGCCTGTCCTGGAACTTGCTCTGTAGACCAGGCTGGCCTCGAACTCACAGAGATCCACCTGGCTCTGCCTCCCGAGTGCTGGGATTAAAGCTGTGTGCCACCACCGCCCCCCCCCCGCATTAAACAAATTTCTTGTAGGTTGAAGACAGATTTACAAACCCCAGCAGCTCTGCTCTTAGAGAGATATATCTACAAAAAGAAAGGTTGATGGGAGAAAAACATTTTCACCGTTTATTTGTGGGTGATTGCCCAAATATTCACCAACAGATAAGCTTTAGGCACTGGGAAATGGAAGCATGAGGATCAGGAGTTCAAGGCCAGCCTGTGCTAACACACACACACACACACACACACACACACACACACACACACACGAGTGTATCTATAATATCCAAGACTCGTCTATAGAAAATAAAACCGGCGCTGGAGAGATTGCTCAATGGTCAAGAGTGCTTGCTGTTCCTGCAGAAAATAGAAGTTTGGTTTCCAGCACCCACATGGGTCACAGAGGTCGATTCACAACCTTCTGTAACTCCAGTTCCTGGGGATCTGACACCTTTGGCCTCTGAAGAGAGAGAGAGAGAGAGAGAGAGAGAGAGAGAGAGAGAGAGAGAGAGAGAGAGAGAGAGAGAGAGAGAGAGAGAGAGAGAGAGAGAATGAGCAAATTTAATGAATGAAAGATTTAACACCCAAATTAAAGCTATTCCTTTATAACTGTATATGTTTAGAGAGAGAGAGAGAGAGAGAGAGTGTGTGTGTGTGTGTTTATTTCAAATTCTATTTCTAATGGAAACTATGGCAAAGTCAAGACACTTCAGTTCCCCGTTTGGAGAATTTCCATATCTTCTACAAATGATTCTCCTGGGCCAGATTGCATCATTCATTCATGCTGTTTGTCTTGGAGAATGAAAAAAGTGAAGTTCTCTAAAATATGAACTAGCGAAAGGAAAGCCTTGGAGTCCCAAGAGATAATCTACCTATCCAGCGAAGAATCAGAGAGGCCACAGCTGTGGGAAAGCGAGGACCGGTGCATCAGAGAGCCGGGCACAGGTCAAGACTGGCGCGGGCGGGGAACTCACCGCGGTTCCTGGGCCGCGCTGCTCTTCACGGTTCCTGTGCCTGTAACTTTCCGGTAGCAGCGGGGTCTGGAGCTGCCTGACGTGCGAGCGCTACGTCCTAAGGGAGGTGACCCGTGCAGGAGATCACAGCCCTCACCCAAGGCTGGTCTGGGATCTGCTGATGCGTCCGGTGGCTTCAGAACAGTTTTCGCATGTGCGTTTCCAACTGGAGATGGCAGATCTCAGCTCTGCAAAACCCGGTTGGAAGGCCGCCTTGGTCCAGCCCCCAGGGGAGGGGCTTCCCGGTCCCGCCCCCCACCCCTTCCCTTCCTAGGGGCTCTGCGCCTACCGAGCCTCCGTGAGCTCTCAGTGATCTCTAGTTTGCTGAGGTGGCCGGAAAGAGCTCCCCGACTTTCAGAAGCAGTGCCCCAAGGCAGGGTCCTTGCAATCGAGAGGAGCGAGGGACCTCTGCACTGCTTTCACAATACACGAAGCCCCTTGTGAGCCCTTTCTGAAATCCCGCGTTTCCTACGCTGTCCCTGCAGAAAGGCAGGAGCCAGGAGAATTACAAAATCTACACAGAGTCGCAGGCAAAGTAACTCAGTTGGCAGTGTTTGCCTGGCGTGCAAGAATTGGGTTCCATCCCCAGCACCACATAAACCCCACAGTTGGTACAAGCCTGTAACTTCAGCACTCAAGAGGTGGAGACAGGAGGATCAGAAGTTCAAAGTCGTCCTGACTACATAATGAATTTGAGACAAGCCTGAACAATAGGAGAGACCCTGTCTAAAAATAAAAACACTTTGTTCACACTTAAAGTGAAAAAAAAAAAAAGCCACAAATCTTTGCTGGGCTGGAGAAAGGCCCAGAAGTTAATGGTATTTACTGCTACTGCAGACGACCCAGGTCTGGGGCCCAGCGCCTCCATCAGGGGCTCACAACCACCTGTAGCTCCAGTTCCAGGAGATCCAATGCCTGCTGGCCTCCGAGGGTACCAGCGCACATGCAGGCACATACATACTCATGAATAAAAACAATCCTCTTTTATTTTAAAATTTTTATTTATTTAGTATGTATGGACGTTTCGTCTGCATGTAAGTCTGGCACTTTGGGGTACTTACTGAGGCCAGAAGGGGACATCTGATCCTCTGAAGCTGGAGTTAAAGGAAGTTGTGAGCCACCATATGGGTGCTGGGAATCAAACCCAGGTCCTCTGGAAGAGCAGCCACTGCTCTTAACCACTGAGCCATCTCTCAAGCCCCTAGCTTTTCTTAATCTTGGCAGTTTTTCCCTCATGTGTATACTTGTGTGGTGTGTTTGCATGTTTTCTCGTGTGTGATGTGTGCTTGTGTGTGCACATGGAGACCCAAGGATGGTAGCAGGTGTCTTCCTCAATTGCTTTCTGCCTAAGGTAGGATCTCTCCAGTGAACTCAAGAGTCCATGCATAGAACTATTCTACCAGGGGCTGGAGAGACGGTTCATCGGTTGAGAGCATCGGCTGCTCTTCCAGGGGTCCTGAGATCAATTCCCAGCACCCACATGGTGGTTCCCAATAGGATCTGATGCCCTCTTCTGGCATGCAGGTATACATGCATAGCACTCACACATAAAATAAAATAAAATGAAAAACTATTCTTCCTGGTCAGTCTACTTGGAGGATCACATTTCTGCCTTCCCAGTGCTGGAATTTCAGACAGGACTCTATTCCCACTCCACATTTATGGGAGCTCCATGAATCTAAACTCCCAATTTTGGGCTTGCATGGCAAGTACTTTAACCACTGAGCCAACTTGTTAACCTGTATGTATACCTGTTTGTTTTATCTATTTGGTTGGTTTGAGGGTTTTGTTTCTTGGGATTGTGTGTGTTTGTGTGTGTGTGTGTGTGTGTGTGTGTGTGTACTTGGAATTGTTCGTTTGTTTGTTTTTCGTTTTTCGAGACAGGGTTTCTCTGTGTAGTTTTGGTGCCTGTCCTGGATCTCACTCTGTAGACCAGGCTGGCCTCGAACTCACAGAGATCCACCTGGCTCTGCCTCCCGAGTACTGGGATCAAAGGCGTGTGCCAACGCCACCCGGTGAACCTAGGGTTTTACACATATTAGTCAAATGTTCTAGTCAGCATTTATAGCCCTAGTTAGCCCTCTTTCTCATTCATACTTTGAAAATGAGTCTAAACTGCCCACGTTGGCCTTCAACTGACTCTATAGTCCTGTCAGTCCTTGAACTTGTGATCCTTCTGCCTCAGTCTCTTGATGGCTGGAATGACAGGCCCGAATCACCAGGTCCAGCTTTGTTCTGTCCTGCCTGCCCCTTCCAGATGTCACTTGTCCAGCTATTACTGTAACATAACCAGTAAGGAATGTTGTTTCCAAATATTTACATTACAGGAAGCTGGCTGCAATTAGGCAATGAAGTCCAACAAAAGACAACTTGAAACCTCTAGTGGTGACCATCTGCTTCTCCAATCTGAGAGAATGCCAAGGCTAAGGCAGGCCTCTAGCCACAACCAACCATGCCCTTAGCCAGAGAAACTCTCAAAATATACACTGCAGGAAGGTGGTACAAGTCTTTAATCCCAGCACTCAAGAGGGAGGCAGAGGCAAGTGAATGAATCTCTGGGAGTTCGTTTGAGGCCAGCCAGGTCCACATTGTGAGTTCCAGGCTAACCTACAGCTATGTAGTGAGACTCTGTCTCAAAAGAAACAAACAAAAAAAATTATACAATTCAAACCATGCCAGGGACCCTTGACGGGGGGGTGGGGGGGGGGAGTGGGGGGGCCATGGGGATTTGAGAAATGTAAAATAGGAAATATAGACAAATATAGACATAAATGGAGAGAAAGACAGAGACACGGGATAGCTTCAAGAGGGCCCTGGGTCAATACCCAGCAGCCTTGAGTTTATTTCTAATGGGCTTTTTATACACTAGCAAGGGGAGAGGCAAAAGACCTCTCCCTTTCAAGATCAACAACATACAACGAAGCATAGACCCTTCAAAACACCTGGAAACCACTCCCCACAGCAAAGCATCTTGTGATTAGGCCTTGAAGTTGTAAGACATCTGGTAATCATGCCTTTGCACCCTACTATGCAGCCTTGGAGAGCAACATAATCTCTGACTCCCTGACCTTGAGTCAAACCACAGTTGGAATCTTTGTGGGCAGCCACACATCCAGTAACAAAAGCCCCCAGGCTCTTTGATTGGACATGACTTTGAAGTTCACTATTCCCAGAATTCACTAGTTGAAAAATGGCTGTAAAGCAGGGCAAACGTAGTTTCCCTATGCCCACTGAAGATGGGATTCTTCTAAATCACGTTGATTTAATTACTGTGGGGTAAGTTCCACAGTGTGCATGTGGAACTCAGCGACGACTTTATGGTGTCAGGCTTCTCCTTCCACTATGAGCGTCCTGGGGATCAAATTCATGCCATTAGGTTTATGGCAAATGCCTTTACCAGCTGAGCCATCTAGCCAGCCTCAGAGATGATTTTGATGAAGTAGAGTGCTTGCCTAAGTAATCCCCAAGACCAGATGAAATAGGTGAATTAAGAGTTTTGAAATAACAATCTAGTCAATAACACATATGTTTTTAGGAGTAGCTTTTGTTGTTGTTGTTATTGTTTGTTTGTTTTTCAAGACAGGGTTTCTCTGTGTAGCTTGGGAGCCTGTCCTGGAACTTTGTAGACCAGGCTGGCCTCGAACTCACAGAGATCCACCTGCCTCTGCCTCCCGAGTGCTGGGATTAAAAGTGTGCGCCACCACCGCCCGGCATATATGGTAGTAACTTTAACAGAAGTATAATAAAATATGCTAGATGTTAAACACTAAACATATGTGTTTAAGTATAGGTAGCAATGGAAATTTGTATTTGAAAAGGAAAGCTTAACTACTATAAATACAAATGACTACAAGAGTTTATGTGCGCTATTATTATTCCTACTTTACATAGTCACGACATAAATTTCAGGTATTTAAATAAAATCTATCAGCTGTTCATGGTCCTTTTGGCCACCTCATCTCACACCTGTACAATGTTTGGGCACAAGATGGCAGTGTTGATGTTCAGCCAGAGTAGACACATGTAAAAAATGAGTCAGGGGCTGGAGAGACGGCTCAGAGGTGAAGAGCATGTATTGAGTTTAATTCCCTGCACCCACATCAGGCAACTCACAACTGCCTGTCACTTCAGTTCCAGGGGGACCTGATATGCCAGGGCTCGTCAGGCACCTGCACTCACCTACACAGACAAACAAAACTGAAAGACAAAATGTTAATATGTCAGGAAGCCAGGTGTAGAGGCTCACACCTTTAATCCCAACACTTGGGAAATAGAGGCAGGCAATATTTTTGAGTTGGAAGCCAAACAGGACTACACAGTGAGACATAGTGAGACTGTCTCAATAGACAACAAACAAACACACAAAAATACACAAATAAGTGTCATAAAAAAACAGCAACAACGCTGGGAGGTGGCCTTGAATCCCAGCACTCTGGAGGCAGAGGCAGGCGGATCTCTGTGAGTTCGAGGCCAGCCTGGTCTACAGAGTGAGTTCCAGGACAGCCAGGACTACACGGAGAGATCCTATCTTGAAAGACCAAAATCAAATAAACAAGCAGTAACAACAATAAAACCATTGACAGATGCTAAAAGTAGTGTGTGGCATGGTGAAAAAGAGAATATTTATAGAATTCCTCACGAGATGCTGACTGAATAGAGAGTAAAGCTAGTTTTAAAGGTTTGTTTCTATTATTTTCTAGTTATCTACGTGTATCTGCACGTAGGTATGTGCCCACGAGTGCAGGCCGGAGGTGTCAGATTTCCCTGCAGCTGGAGTTACAGAGAGTTGTGAGCTGCCTGATGTGTGGGTGCTGGGAATCAAACTCAGGTCTTCTAGAAGAGCCAGTGGCAAGTGCTCTTAACTGCTGAGCCAGCTGTCCTGTAGCCCCAAAGAGAAAAGTTATGACTTTATAGTAATCTGGCAACTTTCGAATAAATGGTCAAAGTTAACAGCACCAACAATGAGATAAACTGGAATCACGCGCCTCTTTTTAAGCCACCACCAGGACACATCATTTCTGTAGTATTTCTCGCCAGAAATGAATTTAGGCATCAGGAAACAGCAAACTACACAAAATAAGTCTATAAAACGATTGCTATATTGTTGTTTTTGCTTTTTTGGCTCTTTTGGGGGATCCCACCAGCCAGCTTCCAAATACACACACACACACACACACACACACACACACACACACACACACACACACACACGGAGGGTTACTCTTAAATTGTAAATGCTCAGCCTTAGCTTGGCTTGTTGCTAGCCAGCTTTTTTAACTTTTATTATCCCCGTCTACCTTTTGCCTTTGGGTTTTTACTTTTCTCTTACTTCTGTAAATCTTACTTTCACTCTTACTCCATGGCTGGCTGGGTGGCTGGGTGGCTGGTCCCTGATGACCTCCTCGCCTTGTTCTCTTGCTCTTTCTTCTTTTCCTCCCAGATTTCTCCTTCTATTTATTCACTCCACCTGCCAGCCCCTCCTATCCTTTCTCCTGCCTCACTATTGGATGTTCAGCTCTTTATTAGACCATCAGGTGTTTTACACACGCAAAGCAACACAGCTTCACAGAGTAAAACAAATGCAACATAAAAGAATGCAACATATCTTTGCATCATTAAACACATGTTCCACAGCATTAGCAAATGTAACACATCTTAAAATAATATTCTACCACACAGGATATTCAAAACTACCAAGATCAAGCCAAGGGGAGTGGCACAGGTCTGTTAATCCCAGCAATCTAGACTATGGGGTGTGAGGATTGCCAGTTTGAGGCCAGCCTAGGCTACACAACAAGTTTCAGGTCATCTTGGGCTACATAGAAAGCCTGTCTCAGAACCAGACTAGGTATGGTGGTACAATAGTACACTTACAGCACTCTGGAAACTGAGGCAGAAGAATCAGTTCAAAGTCACCCTGAGTTCATACTAAGTTTGAGGCCAGCCTGAGCTACAGGAGAACCTGTTAATTAATTTATGTTTTAAAACAAAACAAAAAACTAATTAAAGAGAGAACCAACTCCTTTTTTCCAGTTTGTTTTGTTTTTTGAGACAGAGTTTTTCGGTGTGGCTTAGGAGCTTTTTCTGGAACTCACTAGCCCAGGCTGGCCTCGAACTCACAGAGATACCATCTGCTTCTGCCTCCCTAGTGCTGGGATTAAAGGCATGCACCACCAGCAACCAGCTGAGAACCAATCCTTAAAAGTTGTTCTATCATAGGGCGGTGGTGGTGAGTGCCTTTAATCCCAGCACTTGGGAGGCAGAGACAGGCAGATCTCTGTGAGTTCCAGGCCAGCCTGGTCTACAAAGTGAGTTCTAGGACAGGCACCAAAGCTACAGAGAAACCCTGTCTCCAAAAACAAAAACAAACAAACAAACAAACAAAAAGTTGTCCTTCTGACCTCTGTACATATACTCTGGCACAGATGAATGGTGCAAACGCCTATACATATACATGTATACACGCACACTGTGCGCACCTGTGTGCGCACGTGCAAATAAGTGTAATAAAACTTTTTTGAGACTCTGTCTTAAACAACAACAAAACTCTTTTTAAAAGACTGGAAACCAGAAGTGTTACTAAACGCCGTTGTGGGAGTAGGCCAAAGCATGTGACAATCTTAAATGCATCTTACAGATATCCTAGCATGTATGTGAGATGTCATAGAGATTTTTAGTAACAAAATAGCAGAATAAATTTGGCCCAATGGGAGGTTGGTGAAATAAATTGTGATGCAGTCATTCAATGAATTATGTTAAAAAACAAACAAAACCCCAAAACTCAGCCAGATGGGGTGATGCTGTGTGATACTCATTGTGAGAACAACGCAATTGCTGGGGATATAGTTCAGAGAAAAAGCACTAGCCTACCATATGTGAACCAGGTGTGGTGGTGCAAGTCCGTAATACCGGCACTTAAGAGGCCAATACATGTGGCTGGAGAGATGGCTCAGTGGCTAAGAGCAGTGGTTGCTCTTCTGGAGGTCCTGGGTTCGACTCCCAGCAGCCACAAGGGGATCTGATTTCCTCTTTTGGTGTGCAGATACACATGCAGGCAAAATACCCATAAAAATAAAGAGGTAGGTAGGATCAGGAGTTCAAGGCCAGCCTTATCTGCATAGTGAGACCTTGTCTCACAAATAAAACAAGCCACAAGCAAAAAAAAAAAGAAAGAAAAGAAACCTCCAATATTTCTTCCCCAACATTTTAAAGAATATTATATTAAGTATTACCAGTGTCAGCGCTGAGTTTTCCTGGGCAGTCTTTAATTTTCCAACTCACTCCAACATCTGCCTTTCCCTTTCTCTGCCTTGTAAGCAGACACGTGACTTCAGAGTCGCCCTTTGCATCATTTTTACCAACAATTACAATGAATCTGCATGTTCGCCAAGTGGTTGATATAAGTCAACGTGAGTTTTCCACGTGCCACTCATCATATACACGATTTTTGTGATTTTTGAAATCTACAGACCCACTTAAAAACATCACACCAGCATAATTACTGCAGCCAGAATAGCCGAGGTTTGGGAATAACTAAAGCTCCGCCAGATGAGTGGTTAGTTCTATCTTTCCTTCTTTAATTTTCTGCGCTGTGATCACATCCAGGGCCTCTGCACCTGCTAGGCCAGTGCTCAACCACTGAGCTACACTCCTCATATTTCAAATCAATTATAGTTCTTTCTTTCCTTTTTTGCGGGGTGGGGTGGGGAGTGGGGGGTTGTGACAGGAGTTCTCTGTATAGCCCTGGCTCTCCTGGAACTCAAACTCACTGAGATCCACCTGCCTCTGCCTCTCAAGTCCTGGGATTAAAAGTATGCACCATCACCACCCCGATTTGTTCTTTTTTGAGACAGGGTCTCACTATGTAGCCATGGCTGGCCTGGACCTTGCTATGTAGATCAGGTTTGCTTTGAACTCAAAATTGATCTGCCTGCCTGCCTAGTGCTGGGATTGTTTCATTCTTGCAGTAAGTATCAGACAGATGGTGAGAATGATAATTTATTTCAATCAAAACACCTCCAGAATAGACCAGTATAATATATCCAATGGTATTATGAATTGTCATCTGTGTGGAGAAGTGATTCCTATTGAGATGCATGTTTATAAATTCAGGTAACAGCTTAAAAATTGAGCATGTATCTATACTTAAGTGCTAAGACATACAGGCAGGGAAAACACCCACACACATAACATTATTAAAAAAAAAAAAAAAAAAACCTAAAGGGGGGCTGGAGAGATGGCTCAGCGTTTAAGAGCACTGGCTGTTTTTCCAGAGGACGTAGGTCCATTCCCAGCACCCACGTGGCAGCTCACAACTATTTAACTCCAGTTCCAGGGGATCTGGTACCTTCACACCAAAGCACATAAATAAAGCTAAATAAATTATTATTTTTTTTTAAGTTAAAGGAGTCCTTTCAAAGGCTGGGCATCACTGTCCAACTAAGTTTGAGTTTCTAGCAGGCATAGTAGTTCACACCACTTTGCAGATTGAAGCAGGACTGCAACGAGTAATTCGAGGTCAGCCGGGTCTACAGAGCGAGTTCCAGGACAGCCAAGGCTACACAGGAAAAAAACCCTATCTCTAAAAACCAAAAATCAACCAACCAACCAACAGACCCCTGAGTCTTCAAAATCTACCTCACTGACCTGGGCCCTAAGAATGGACTGACTCTGGAGTCTCCTCAACGCCCATCGCACCAATCTCGTCGCTCCTAAAGCCATCTAGGAATTTCTACCTAGCATTAGACTTTTCTTCCCCGGTTCTAAGCCACCAGGGTACTGGGGAAGCGTCCGTTTTCTGTGTTCCCACATTTATGGATAAAACAAGGAAGAAAACCCGAATCTGGGAAACCTCGCGAGAGGGTGAGGGGCCCATCCCCGGAACCCATTGTCCAGTAGCTACAGACATCCCGCAAAGCGAAGCCGATGCCTCTGCTTCCTGTCACGCCCAGACGAGTGCTGAGGCCGAAGCATCCCTCGAGGACACAACCTGTAGGACTTTCCTGCACAGCAGGCTGCGCAACCGCCACGCTTCAGTCCCTAAGTCGCGGATCAGCAACAATGTGCTGCGACCACGACGGAACCTTAACACTCCGAGTGTCGATTGCCAGAGAACAAGTTTCTCGGATGCGCAATGACGCCGCAACTGGGCGTGGTGGGCGGAGCCTCGAGAGACTAGCGTCCGATTGAGCCAATCAGAGGGCACCAGCGGAGCCGCAGCCCAATGGAGGCGCCCCGTAGGCACGCTGGAGGCGGGCCAGGTGCGTAAGACTTTTCGAGAAGACCCGCATAGAGCACGTTGTTCTCGGCCTCTCCCTGAGCTGGGGCAGCCATGGCGGCGGTGAAGACCCTAAATCCCAAAGCCGAGGTGGCCCGGGCGCAGGCAGCGCTGGCGGTGAACATCAGCGCGGCACGGGGCCTGCAGGATGTTCTGAGGACCAACTTGGGGCCTAAGGGCACCATGAAGATGTAAGGCCGGGAGGGCGGGAGAACGGGCCTGGCGGGCCGGTGGCCGCGAAGCCGAGCCGCCGCCTGCAGGCCTTCGCTCTGGCGTTTTCTACAATGTCTGTGCGGCCTCCCATCCAGACAGCCCAGTTCGCGCCTTTGGGGATTGCCAGTCGCACCCACTTCCTTTGGAGGAAGAGGGTGGCGTGTGCACCCTTCCTCTACCCAGCCCCGTGGCCCCGAGCTTACTAGCATGTAGAAACAAGGCCCACATTTCATGGGGTTTAGTTTCGTGACCGTACCGTTGGCGAATTAATGAAGTTGGCTGGGACGTAGTGCTTTATTTTACTTTGCTCTTACTCACCCCTGTGCGCCCCCCCCCCTCGTATTGTACCTGCTTACCCCAAAAGGAACTGCTTGCACGTCGTAGTCTGCTGTCTCCTTTGTAGGACTTGTTATGTATTTATTTGGGGGTCTGATTGATCTGCTCTGACTGGCCTCAAACTCCCAGAGATTCACTTGTCTCAAAAAATGAAATAAAATAAAAAGGGAAAAAGAGATACACATCACCTCCCCTTGGCGGCTTTATGGAATTCTTAGTTGGGTTTCCATTGAAAAAAGTCATATTTTGCTCATTGGTTTTTTTTTTTGCCCTTTTGACAGGCTTGTTTCTGGTGCTGGAGACATCAAGCTTACTAAAGATGGCAATGTGCTGCTTCACGAAATGGTAAGAGGTTCCCATGGTAGTTTTAAAAAAAATTCTTAACCTTCTTTAGTGTTACCTTGTTCATTCTCGAGGTGGCTCATATCTTTCAAACAGAAATGTAGAAAATGGTATACTGGGTGAAGAACTTTAGAGTCTGACACATGTATTTAGATCCCCACTTTTTGGGGGTGAGGGGGCTACTTTTTTAGTCTGGACTAAAAGATTGTTTAAAAAAAGGCCTGGTGGCAGTGGTGCATGATTTAATCCCAGCACCCAGACAGGAGGATCTCTTGAGTTCAAGGACACCCTGGTCTACAGAGCAATTTCCAGGACAGCTAGGGCTACACAGAGAAACCCTGTCTCAAAAACAGGGCAACTGAGAAAGAAAAAACAAAATAAATCCTCATCTTTCCACCACAGGAGAAATGAAAATTTCCTTACTTTGATTTTTTTGTTTGTTTGTTTAAAACAGGATCTCAATGTAGCCCTGACTGGCCTCAAACTCACAGATAACCTGCTTCTGCCTCCTGAATACTGGGGCTAAAGCTGTACGCCTTCACACCTGGATAGTTATATTTTACTATAGTTACTATTTTTGTCCCAAGGGTCAAGTGAAATTGGTCCAAGCACCTATTTGTTCACCAGAACTTTCAGGTCCAGCAGTTCAAATCCCAGAAAAGAAAATGACTTGAAAATTCAAGCAAAATGTAGCTCAGCCAGACAGTTTAAATAGATGGCTTTAAAAGGAGCCTGTCTTATATTTTACCTTAGGTAGTGTTGTAAGTCATTTAAATAGTTCTTTTTCTACTTTCAGCAAATTCAACACCCAACAGCCTCTCTAATAGCAAAAGTCGCTACAGCCCAGGATGACATCACTGGCGACGGCACCACGTCCAATGTCCTTATCATCGGGGAGCTGCTGAAGCAGGCCGACCTCTACATTTCTGAGGTACACATGATTCTTGTTTCTGTGGTATGTTGTTTGGTGGGATCTTGGTGAAAATTGATGGAATACTACCTGCGAGCACACCATGGAACGTAAGGTCAGGCTGCTTAAGTCTGGGAGCCTGAATGTGTCTTTATCTCTGTCCAACATGAGTGAAGAACAAGTCAGCTGTATATTGTTGTAGAATATTATTTTAAGGCGTGTTACTTTTGTTTATGTTGCATTTGTTTAACTCTGTGATGCTGTGTTACTGTGCCTGTCTAAAACACCTGATGGTCTAATAAAGAACTGAACGGCCAATAGCAAGGCAGGAAGGAGAAAGGATAGGCAGGGTTGGCAGGCAGAGAAAACATATAGAAGGAGAAATCTGGGAGGAGAAAAAAAAAGAAGTAGCCAGAGGAGGAGGAGGGTGCAAGGGGCCAGCCACCCAGTTACTCAGCAAGCCATGGTAAGAAATAATGAAGGATATACAGAGATAGAGAAAGGTAAAGGCCCAGAGGCAGAAGCTAGACGGAATAATTTAAAGTAAAGTAAAGCTGGCTAGCAACAAGCTAGGGCCGGACATTTGTAATTAAGAATAAGCCTCGGTGTGTGGTTTAATTTGGGAGTTGGGTTACAAGCCCCCCAAAAGAGCAAAAATAACCAACAACAATATATAAATAATTATATATTTATATTTAATGGGCTAGCCTCAAACTCACAGAGCTCTTGCTACTTTTGCCCCACATCTGGCCTAGATTCTGATTTTTTTTTTTAATAATATTTCAAAATAATGTGACTTAGTTGAAATTACCTGCAGACAAGCCAGGCTTTTACTGGCAGCAGGACTTTAGGAGCCAGTTTTGGGTTTGGTATTCTGGTTTGCACAGTGAACACCCAAGTGTGCTATTTCTGTGGTTCCCTTGGCCTTGACTCTGTGCTAGAGTAAAGTCTGTTCTTTTCCTCTGCATTGAAAGGAGTACTGTGTCCTTTTAAATGTATTCAGAAAAGCAGCACACCATGTTGCCTTAGGTATGAGTGACCCAGTGTCCCTTCAGATGTTGCTGAACTTAGTGGATTGTCGTGTATCTAATGGAAGATTCCAGTGTTGGCAGTGGGTTTGTAACTGTTTGGATTCCAGGGTCTTCACCCCAGGATAATAACTGAAGGTTTTGAAGCTGCGAAGGAAAAGGCACTCCAGTTTTTGGAACAAGTCAAAGTAAGCAGAGAGATGGACAGAGAAACCCTGATCGATGTGGCCAGAACATCTCTGCGAACTAAAGTTCATGCTGAGCTTGCAGATGTCTTAACCGAGGTGTGTGAGTAACGTGGCTGTACATGCAGTGCAGTGCACAGAGATCTCCAGAAATGTCTGTTCTTGGTGGTGCACATAGGGTCTTCACGACAATGCTGGGCAGAGTAAGGGGTTCAGGGTTTCCCTCAGCAGTAGTCAACTAATCTGTCTTCAAAGTGGGAAGATTGAATTGTTACCAGGCCAGGTTTGGGAAGAATAATTGAAACTTGGACAGAAGGATTATTAAGTAGAAACTGAGTTTCTAGGAATAGGTGGTCCTCCCCCACCCCCTGCATTTATGGGACTGGTGGTTTGGTGTGTGTCCTGGTCTGATCAGCAATTCTCTCTAACACTTGGTTTTGGGGACTTTCAAAGTTGTCTGTTAGTTCTCAGTAAACTGTTAGAAGATGCGGTTGTGCTTGTTTGGGGATAGAGTGAGTTTGAAATCTATTCTCTCTAATCTTAACCCCAGTCCTTACTATGCCCAGTGAGTTACCTGTGTTTGCAATACAATAATTCTTCAGAAAATTGCAAGTTGAGGTTTTAGGGACATAAAATGCTTCAACCTTTACACTTGTCTAAAGACCAGCTAAAGTGTGTCATCCTCTACAAATTGAATTTATTTAATTGTTATCTCATAGGCTGTAGTGGACTCCATTTTGGCCATTAAGAAAAAAGATGAACCCATTGACCTCTTCATGGTTGAGATCATGGAGATGAAACATAAATCTGAAACTGATACAAGGTAGGTGACAGAATGCTTTGAACTGCTTTCTACCGCCAAGCTGTTCCCCAGCCCTGAGACAATTTCATATTGGATAAGTTACTGGGTATGATATTTATTTGAAGTAGCATGCACTGTTGAAATGAGGGAGTGCTGCTCTGTGTGTGTGGTCAGTGTGATTCTGAAGTGTGAGTATCAATGAGCATTTACTGACAGGCTTGAGTACAGTGCACAATGGGAAGACTGCTGGTAATTCAACTGTTCAAAGATTCTAGCTTGAAAATGTTTCTTTACGAGAAACATTTCCGAAGGTAGAAGGGTGTTTGGGTTTGTGTGGCTTGTCTTGTGTCCTAGAGCATTGTTTTTTCACATCTCGCCTTAAGTTTAACTACAAAGTTTGCAGACTGTTGTAGAAATTTGTGGACTTGTATGAAAATTATCACTGTAGCAGTTAATTGTTCTTATTTTGTTAGTGTGTGTCGCTCTCCTGTCTGCTATCTGTAAATAGGAGTGGTATAAATTTTCCTGTTTTATAGCTTAATCAGAGGGCTTGTTTTGGATCATGGAGCACGGCATCCTGATATGAAGAAAAGGGTAGAAAATGCCTACATCCTCACATGCAACGTGTCCTTAGAATATGAGAAAACGTGAGTTTGTAGAATAACCCTTGAGGGTAGGGGTCCTGGCATTTCCCCACTGTAGGGACAGGAAGGCAAACGTGGGCACTCGGGTTCTATGCAGCCCAGTGGTGGAGCCCTGGGCTGGGATGTGTCCAGCCTAATGCAGTTTCCTTGGTCCCATTAGAACTGAGGAAAATGGAAATCTCCCCTTGTCTGTGACCTTTTTTTCCTTTTAGAGAAGTGAATTCTGGGTTTTTCTACAAGAGTGCGGAAGAGAGAGAAAAACTAGTGAAGGCTGAAAGAAAATTCATTGAAGACAGAGTTAAAAAGATAGTAGAGCTGAAAAAGAAAGTCTGTGGTGATTCCGATAAAGGATTTGTCGTTATTAATCAAAAGGTGAGAATTTGACATTTGAATTTGTTTGTTTGTTTGTTTTTAAGGTGAGAGCTGTTGAAACTGTTTTGTTTTTATTCAGGGGATTGACCCCTTTTCCTTAGACGCCCTTGCAAAAGAAGGCATCGTGGCTCTGCGCAGGGCCAAGAGGAGAAACATGGAGAGGTAAGGGGAGCCAGCCTCACACTTCGCAAGGGACTTAGAGTATTCCTTTTGCACTTCTACGTGTTTTTGCATTTATTAGCATGTATCAATTGAACAAGATCATTAATTTCATTATGATACAAGCAAATGATGTGTTTTGATTGTTTTCACACACATTCCCCCATTACTGTAGTTCCCTTCCATCCCTATTACTGGTTGCTCCTCTTTCCAAATACTCTAGTTTTGTTTGCCTTCAAAAAAAATTTGGGGGACTAGATAACATTTTTTTGCTTACTTGCTTTTTTTGGGGAAGGGGGGCATGAGTTCCAGGCCAGCCTGGTCTACAAAGCAAGTTCCGGCACAGCCAGGACTATTACACACAGAAACCCTGTCTTGAAAAAAACAAAACACGTTGATCATGTGATTCTGAAAATGGCCTTCCTAAAGATTGTCTTCTTGAACATAACCGACATGGCTTACTATATTTTCAAATAATGTGCTTCACTGTTACAGGCTGACACTTGCTTGTGGTGGGGTAGCTCTGAATTCCTTTGACGACCTGAATCCTGACTGTTTGGGCTATGCAGGTCTGGTCTATGAGTATACGCTGGTAAGTGTTTTCTTCCTGAAGACAATAGTATTTTGTTTATCAGTGGTTGGATAGAAAATTTCAAACTCACAATCAGATTTTTCTCAATGATTTTTTGTTTGTTTGTTTGTTTATTGAGACTAGAATTTCTTTGTAACAGCCCTTGCTGTCTTTGTAGACCAGGCTGGCCTCAAACTCATACAGATCCACCTGCCTCTGCCTTCCGAGTGCTGGGATTAAAGGCATGCGCCACCCCTACCCAGCTTTTGTATAGGGCTCTTTCACTGAGTTTATTCCAGGTTGCTTGTGTAAGGGTTATTTACTGGACCTGGGCAACTTGACAGTGGTTACACCCTTTTTTTAAAGTGACTTCCTCATATATCATGGTAGTTTATGTGTAATATGAGTTGACTTTAAAATTTTAATTTTGGATCTGTGAATATTCCCCCTCCCCCTTCAAATTTTCTTTAATGGGATGGTGATTGTTTCTTATTACACTATTTACTCTTCCATACACCCTTATACTCTGCGTGATACTCTGTTTTTACTTTTTATATGTGTTAGGGATTTTGCTGTTTTAAGACAAGGTTTTACTGTGTATCCTGGGGTGTCCTGGAAGTCACAGAGACCTGTCTGCTTCTGCCTTTGAAGTGCTGAGATTAATGGTATGCAGCACCATGCCCAGGGATAAGCTGCTCTGACAATGATTTCTTTTCTCGCAGGGTGAAGAGAAGTTCACCTTCATTGAGAAATGTAACAATCCCCGTTCTGTCACGTTACTGATTAAAGGACCAAATAAGCACACACTGACTCAAATCAAGGATGCAATAAGAGATGGCCTGAGGGCTGTCAAAAATGCCATCGATGATGGTAAGAACCACACTGGATTCTTGGTGTGTTCTTGTTGCTAGTCTAAAAGGCATGGCTGAATACTGTGTTCTTTAGTCAGTAATTTACACAGCCAGACACCATGCAAAAGTAAAGTCTTCCTTTACAATGATTGGTATGCTGTTTTTTATGGTATATCATTATGAAAAGTGAGTACAAAAGTGATTAAAACTGGTGGCTCTTGAGCTACCACTTACTAAGTTATTGTTAGTTGGACCATTTTCCCGTTAGTTGTGGTTGCTTACGTTGTGGCTCCAGAGGTAGGTCTGGGCTGGGGTGCTGCCTGTTGGTACTGCACCTACCTAGCATATTTGAGACCCACATTTCCACCTCTAGCACTACAAAAGCAGATAAACTGCATATAACTAGTCAGTCACAGCGTGAATTCGCAAGAAGTTAGAGGCTTCCTGTGCATGTTTCCCTTACGTGCAGTGCACCTTCATTTTGTGTTTCCTGTTTCTGTCTCTCTAACTTAGCATTTCTCCTTCCCTTGTCCACCAGGCTGTGTTGTCCCGGGCGCTGGGGCAGTAGAAGTGGCGATGGCAGAGGCTCTGATTAAATACAAGCCCAGCGTGAAGGGCAGGGCGCAGCTTGGAGTACAGGCATTTGCAGACGCCTTGCTCATTATCCCCAAGGTTTGGAGGTTTACTGACATCTTAGTTTTCTTTGCTGACGGCCTTTGGGCTACAGTCTATTATAAATGTTAGTTTCCTAAACTGTGTCAAGCTAGGCAGAGTGACTCCTGCCTTGAATCCTAGCACTTGTGAGGCCAAGGCAGGCAGATCTTGGCCAACTGATTTACATGCCATTCCAGGCAAGCCAGCCCTGTTTGTAGCAAGATAGTCTTCCTCACCTCTGGGTGGGGAGAGTTTAGAAGAACGCCACCCTACCACATCCTGAGATAGGCAAGCTATAAATCTCTGCAGCTTCACAGAGGAGAATGGAGAACAGAAAGGGTGGAGGTCGGTCACAAAGTGAGGACTAGTGGCCACATAGCAGGGAGGGAGGCTAAGTGAACAGATACCAGCTGCATGGCACCAGCCCAGTGAGCCTTGCCTGTTTGGGTTATTCAAGGATAAGCTTGCTTTTTTTGTTTGTTTGAGTAAAACTGATGGACATGTGAGTCCCTATCAGTGCTCAGTAAGGTGAGGGTTTATGAGCAGTGCTTTGTTTTGATGGGTTTGAAGTCTATTAGAGAGTTGGTTAACAACACCTGCCTGTTCTCTGGGAGAGAACATGAATAATGTTCTAGCTCATTCAGTGCATGCCGACCACCACCCCATTTACTTACTTGGTGGGGGGCAAGAAGGGGGTGTGCTATATAGCACATATATGGAGATCAAAAGACTGCTTTCAGGGAATTTCTTTTTTATTAGAAATGCTGTTGGTTTATTGTAGGCTTAACATTCACTTCTCATTTGTTCACTAGGTTCTTGCTCAGAACTCTGGTTTTGACCTTCAGGAAACACTAGTTAAAGTTCAAGCTGAGCATTCAGAATCAGGTCAACTTGTAGGTGTGGACTTGAACACAGGTGAGAATGGACCTTATTTGTGGGGTAGAACTAGATGGAGTGAAGCTGGGGAAAGTGGAAATAAATGACTGAAGGGTCTTGGTGTGCTGCTCTGGTTTGGTACCCGTGCTGTCCTTATGAGTTGATGTGACCGGTACCGGACTAACTAGATGGCAGATGCAGACATAGAGTGGGTGTTGTAATTGGTGGAGTAAGGCTAGTGGGATGGTTGTACCCGGCTTTTAGCCCTGTAACACAGATGTACACATCCAAAGCAGAAGGCCTGTTGTCCATACCATCGCTAACTTAGAAGAGACTGAGAATGAGGAGAGTCAAAGCCATTCATGTAATGTAGGTCAGCAGGAACGCACCCAGAACAGAGGGTTGTCCAAACCTTTGCTAAGCAATGAATACTTCATGACTAAATCACTGCTAAAAGAGATCAGCCACACATCAGGGCCAGTTTGGGGAGGAGCAGTGATCGGAGGACTCAGTGGTTACTAGTGGATGAGGAGTCCGTGATAAGCAGTACCTTTGGTTTATATTTGAAAGATCCTGACGTTAACATGATGCAGTCTGTAACCCTGGAACTGAGGCAGCGGGAATGAAGCCTGGAAGCTGTCTTTGGCTGCATAGCAAAACCTTGTCTAAAAAAATGTCTAAATTGTTCCTAGTTTTGAATTGGCGGGGTTTGTTCATAAAATAGACTGGTTTCTTGAAAAATGCATTTGATGAAGGCTGGAGAAAGAGCTGGCTCAGTGATTAAGTGCACTGACTCCTCTATCAGAGGACCTGGGTTCAATTCCCAGCACCCACGTGGCAGCTCACACCTGTCTGTAACTCTTAATTCCAAGGGATCTGGCACTCTCGAACAGATACAAATGAAAGCAAAACACCAATGCATATAAAATAAAAATCATTTTTTAAAAATTTAAAAAGCAAAGGGCATCTGATACTACATGATTTCAAGGTGTGGTCCTTTGCAGGTGAGCCAATGGTGGCAGCAGAGATGGGAGTGTGGGATAACTACTGTGTGAAGAAGCAGCTGCTGCACTCCTGGTGAGTCTGGAACTTGAGCTAGCTCTTGCGTCATTGTTGAGTTGGACAAGTTGAACATGTCTGAGCTGTCTTTTTCCCTTTCAGTACTGTGATTGCCACCAACATTCTCCTGGTTGATGAGATCATGAGAGCTGGAATGTCTTCTCTGAAAGGTTGAAGAAGTCTACCTTGTAACTGAATCTGTAATACTACAGAATGATGTGGAGGAAATGGTCAGTTTTGTCCAAGATTCTAGCGATTTGGAAAAGAATTTTCCCGTTTGAAGAAAATGAACAGGACATTTGGCACCTATTCAAGTTACAATACTGTAAAAAAAATTTTTTTTTTGCATTGAGTGTATGCATACGCTCATAAAGTGGACCCTTTTTAACAAGATGTTTTTGAGACAATGACACAAAATTACATATTAAGATAAGCGTGTTGTCTACCTTGTTCTTAAATGTTCTTTGAAAAATTGTAATGGTTTTCTCCTAAACAAGGCATGGTGGTGCATGCCTGTAAGCCTAGCACACTTCGGAGGAAGTTCTGCTCCAACTCAGGCTACAGGAGACCCCCCAGCTCAGAAGAATCATTTTCTTTTCCTTATTGGATGTATTTTAAATTAGCCAACTAACCCCGTTAAACGTGTAAGATTCTTGCCAGTGTGAAACACATCTGGGTAATTTTATGGTTTTCATGGTGTCTAATAAATACATTCAAAGGTACTGGATTCGTTCACGCTTGAAATAACTGCTAAATCATTGCTTCCCGGAGAAAAGCTAATTTGAGGTTTTCAACATGGAGGCTGGGGGCAAGGAGGATCACAGTTCTGAAGCCTCCCACCAGCATGAGAACACAGGCAGAAACAGTCCGCAAGTATAATAGCCAAAAAAAAGATGGCTGAAGAATAGGACTTGGGTGAAATATATCATTTAGGCTATTTCCAAACCTTTAAACTATGCTTTTGCTTCATGCCTGTCACGAGCTTTGTCATATTTTTCTCTACTGAAATACTCTTGGTTTACATGTATTGTTTTGTTTGTTTTGGTTTTTCGAGACAAGGTTTCTCTGTGTAGTTTTGGTTCCTGTCCTGGATCCGATCGCTGTAGACCAGGCCTGGCCTCGAACTCACAGAGATCTGCCTGCCTCTGCCTCCCCAGTGCTGGAATTAAAGACGTAGCAACACCACTGCCCAGCCCCATGTATTTTCCTATGTGTTTGATATACATGCAATCTTCCCAAGTGGAGTGTTGGGCAGGGCTTGCTCTCAATATTCTACAGTGAGTGAAAATAAAAGGTTGAAACCTGTGGTCACGTGTTACACGGTGTGACTGAATAAAGGGTGGCATCTGAATGGATAGACAGCTATTTAGAAGTGCTTAACAGTTCCTGCAGAAAGATCAGTTCCCAGCAGCCACAACTGGGCTGCCTCCTAACCAGCTGCAGCGTCACCACTGTGGGTACACACGTACTCCTTAACATCATATACACAAAAAAATTTCAGAATAGATGAATCCAGTCCGAGTGTGAACAAGACAGGGTGTCAGCCAGTTTCGAGTTCATTCATGGGCGGTCCCTACCCGCGAGCTCCCAAGGAGCCGCCACCTGGATCGCCCAACAGCCTCCCATTGGTCAAAAAAATCAGGGTGCTTAGCATCAAGCAAGTGCGCAGGCGCGAGGAAGGCAGCCAGGCCACCGGCTCGGAGCAGACGCATGCGTGTTGCGTCCTGGCTCTTCAGCATGGGTTTCCTCGCTCCCTCTCTTGACTCTGCTGTGGCTCCTGTCGCAGTCCCAGGCTTCAGCTAGGTCAGTGTGCTGCTCTGTGCCTGTTTCCCACCCATCCCTGAGCACCCGAAAAGGGACTGCACCCAGCCTTTCAGATGCTGCCCCCTGCTCGGAGGGTTTTTTGCGGGCTTGCGGGCTGCTTGCTGGGGCTGGCCACTGTGAAACTGCACTCGGGTTTTTAAAGGCAGGGTCTCGTCTTGTATGCAGACCTGCCTGGGCCGCCGAGTGCAGCATGCTGGTTTTCCTGTTCTCCGTATCCCCACTTTCCCATCTTCAGCTGGTGCACTCATGTGTGAAACAAAGCTTTGATTTGTAGAAAGTCAGCTTTGAAAGCTCAAGATCACGAAGTCATACACAAAACTCCGATGTCACCCCTTATAACTAGGAGTACTCTGTTTAAATGCACCATTTTTTTTCTTTTTAAAGATTTATGTATTTTATTTTATATATATAGTGTTCTGCCTGCATGCCAGAAGAGGGCACCAGATCAAAATTATAGATGGTTTTGAGCCACCATGTATATAGTTTGCTGGGAATTGAACTCAGAACTTGTGGAAGGAAGAGCATTCAGTGCCCTTAAACTCTGAGGCATCTCTCCAGCCCCCCATCCCCCATATGTCTTTTTTTTTTTTTTTTTTTTTTTTTTTTTGGTTTTTTGAGACAGGGTTTCTCTGTGTAGCTTTGTGCCTTTCCTGGAACTCACTTGGTAGCCCAGGCTGGCCTCAAACTCACAGAGATCCACCTGCCTCTGCCTCCGCCTGCCTCTGCCTCCCGAGTGCTGGGATTAAAGGCGTGCGCCACCCACCGCCCCGGCTTCCCATATGTCTTTTAAAAAAAAAAATTTTTTTTTTTTCTTTTGAGACTGATCTCACTCTGTGTCCCTGGCTGACCTGGGACTCACTGTGTAGAACAGGCTGGCCTCTATCTGTCTTCAACTCCAAGTGCTGGGATTAGAGGTGTACACCACCACAAATGGACTTTAACAAAAGTGGGGGGAGTCCTTTTGTTTTTTCCTTTATGTGTATGTGTGCCGTGTGTGTGCAGATGCTGGCAAAGGATAGAAAACTTAGCCTGGCCCCTAAAGATATTTTTTAAAATTTTAGTTTGTCTATATTGTAATGTTTGATATTTAATTCCTCTTTAATTTGAGATTTCCCTACTTCCTCATTTCCCCTCTTGGAATTATGCTTGAAATGGATAGAATTGTGTCAGAATCCGAAGAGAGCTAAATACAGTACCCTGAAAGGCTGGGTGTGGTCACTCACCCCCAGCTCTTGAAAGGCAAAGAAAGGTAAGCAGAGCTCTCTGAGTTCCAAGCCAGCCTAGTCTACACAGTGAGTTTCAGGCCAGCCCAGGGTGAGAGGGAGTTGGGGATGACCTTGTCACCAAAAACTAAAATAAGAAAAAAAATCTAATTTAAAGTGACGGGTTGAGGTGTAACTCAGGTTGAACACCACCTAGCATGTGTGAGACCCTGGTTTCAATCCCATGTGGCACACACACACACACACACACACACACACACACACAGTTCTTAAACTGGGACACGGTGGCATATGCCTGTAGTATTAGCATTTGTGAGGCTAAGGAGGGAGAGTCCCTTGAGTGAAGGAGCTGGAGAACAATTTTTGGTTTTTGGTTTTTTTATTTTTTATCAGAAAAATCCCTAACATACATAGGCACACAAATTGTGGGGCTGGTTCAGGTGCTCAGCATGAAACCTGGGGTCCCATCCCCCAACATCTTATAAACGGGCAAAGTGGTACACACCTGTTACCCTAACACTCAGAAGTTGAGGCAGGGGAGTAAGGAGTTCATCGTCATCCTCAGATACGTAGTTCTAGGCTAGCCTGGGTTACATGAGACCCTGTCTCAGAAAGAAGAAAAAAAGTAAGTGTTTGCTGGGTGGTGGTGGGTGGTGGTGGTGCACACCTTTAATCCCAGCACTCGGGAGCGCAAAGGCAGGTGGATCTCTGTGAGTTTTGAGGCCAGCCTGGTCTACAAAGCGAGATCCAGGACAGACAGAGCTATGTAGTGAGAGACCTTGTCTTCAAAAGGAGTTGGTGGGGGAGGAGGGGGGGGGATAGAGTGAAAATGTAAATATATTTGAGGTTACAGTTCTTAAATTTACCTAGCTGAGGCAAGAGAGTTATGTAAATAATAAAGTATGGTCTGGAGACATGACTCAGCAGTTAAGAGCACTTGTTTTTCTTGTAGAGGACCCAGACTTGGTTGCCAACACCCACATGGCACCTTGGAACTAATCAGTTCCAGAGGACCCAGCGCCCTCTTCTCACCTCTGTAGTACCAGGAACACACACAATACACTTACAAACATTGCAGATAAACACTAATAAAAATAAAAATACTTTTAAAAGAGCTGAATTGTATTGGTACACCACCTTTAGTCTAAGCACTCAGGAAGCAGGAGCAAGTGGAAGTCCGTGAGTTCGAGGTTAGCCCAGTCTACATAGTGAGTTCCAGGTGAACCAGACCTGCATAGTGAGGCCCTTTCTCCACAACAACAATAAAATTTTGAAAGAGAATAATGAGGTAAGTGAAATTTCATTTACATATATTTGCATGGCATTACTCCTACCTGTCCTGTTCTGCAGGAAGTACCCAGGCTCCC